>NC_141667.1:140110431-140275431 GCF_028749965.1 Puma concolor | reverse complement strand
CTCCTTGACCCTCCTCCTAGGTCTTTCCCCTGAAACTTCCCCCTACCACTCAGTTCAAGGCTCAGCCCCCTCTTGGGTTCAGCATTCAGCATGGGCTCTCCTCTCTTGCCCCGCGAGGCAGGGTGTAGAGTGGGGTGAGGATGGCGTTAAGGATCTTGCACGTGGAGGTGGGTAGGGCTACCAGCCTTCTCTTCTCATGGCAAAGATGAACTTAGTGCTACCATGGATACTGTCTGTAACTTACACTGAAAGAGTAACTTGAGTTACTCTTCCTTCCTCGCGCAACTTGGGTTACATCACAAAAAAAGCCTATTCTGTGTCCTTAGCCTCCATAAGTTCCAAATGCACGGGCCAGGTCTTGGCTTGGTGGGAGAAAGAGCAGGGCTGGTGGGGCAGGGAGAGGTGGTATGTGATGGAGGAAAACTCACCCCACAACACAGGTAAAGCATGTTCTCTGAGTTCAAAGAAAAGAATTGTCAATGAGAGGTGGAAGAGAAGTTCTCTTTTACATTAAGCTCCTCTCCCTCAATGCTTTTTTTTTTTTTTTTGCATCCATTTCCCATTGCTCAAAAAATCTTGAGGTGCCTGGGGGGCTCAGTCCATTAAACATCTGACTCTTGATTTCAGCTCAGGTCATGATTTCATGGTTCATCCAGTTGATCTCCACATCAGGGTCTCCATTGACAGCATGGAGCCTGCATGGGATTCTCTCTCGCCTCTCTGCCCTTTCTCTTCTCACGCACATGCACGCTCGCTCTCTCTGTGTCTCTCTCTCTCAAAATAAATAATAATAAAAAATCTTTTCACAGGTGACTAACTCACATTCCCTTCTCTCCCCTCAGGCTCCTCCTTCACATCATCAGCCTCCACATATATACTAACTTAGCACAAAGAACATGTAAGCAAATTACTAGAGTTACTCATCACTGTAGCATTTATCTCCCTTATAGTCATCGCTATTGAAAGAGCTGTATTTTTAAACATAAACATATTTAAAACTTTCATGAACTTGGTCCAAGCAGTAAATTGCAGGTACAGGAAGTAAATATTGAGTAAATTGAGAAGTGACTAGTTGTTACTGATGGCAACCACCATCAGTGGTTCATGTGCAAGATTTATAGTCACAGCCTATTTCCAAAACCTGTCCAGGTTTTAAGGAGAAAAGAACAATTCTATTTGTGCCTCATCTGAATAGATTCTTGGCAACATGGCTGCAAACCTCGAGGCTTATCTGGATCCATGCACAAATCTTCGAGAACAATCCTGTCGTGTCACATTCCCAACAGTTGCTGAATGGTAATGATAAGTCTCCAGCAGGAAGTAATTTATCCTTAAGTTTCAGAGTGGTCAGAAAAGGATGGAACACCTTTCTGCTTGTATCTATAAGAGCAGCTTTCCAAGTGAATTCCTAGGTATCGTTCCTTCCTAGAATTACATTCTGAGAAATCACACCTCTGATTTCAGCGCCATTTTGCTAGAACTTTTCTTGGTCCAATGGACACTTAAAAATAGTTACTTTATTTGAATATCCTTCATACTCCTTCTAGACAAGACTCAAAGAATTGAATCCCGTGCCCCTTCTGTTTTTCAGACATACCACAAACCCTAAGGAGCACACACAGCCCATACCGTAGAAAATGTTCAGCAACAGAGTTTCTCAATTGGCTACCTAATCAAGTAAATGGCCTTGCTTGGAGGAAACCAAGTTAAAATAACGTTGAGGTCCATCCCTAAGCCCTCAAAAGAGAATAACATTAAAAACCAGGGATGAAAATGTCTTCTCTTGGGCAATGAGTATTGCAGAATGTGTCAGATGAAGTTTCAAATACGCGTCAGCATTTTCCTCAACACAAGTTCAGACCCCACGGTCTCCTTAAACATTGCAGGTCTGGCTGACATTCGTTCCTGGAGGATTGTGCTGATAGAAACCATCACCATAGAAGTGGCTCTACCAATTCTACTTGCCATTACATCTTCTTATTGTAAGGTAAGAGCACACTTTCTTCTGCTTTTTGGTAATAAATAAACATGTGGAAAGCAAAAGCATGGTACTCTGAGCAGAGACTTGAGAGGTCAGCGCCCCGCCCCCCATACTTGCTAGAACTAGTACATGTATACCCTCTCAGATAATGGAAGCATGGGCTAAGTTTATTAACTCTCCAGAGAATGAGATTCCACCAACCCTTTCAGTAACTTTTGTTTCTGAGTTAAGTTAATGCCAGCCATTTCTCCCTCCAGGCCTACTCATTTCAGTGGGCCTGCCTTCCAAGAAAAGCTCTCATTCACACTGATCGAGTTGACCATGACAAGTACCCAACCCCGTGCAAATACAGAAAGAGGGAGGAAGAATCAGCTCTGGACGGAGATCATTGAAAGAGAGGAATCAGATAGCACTTTGAGTGCCAAGTCTAATAACCCTAAAAGTACTAAAATAGGTCCCCTCAGAAAGCCATGTTTTGCTAGCATACATGGGGGTCAAAAAGATAAGAACCACCTGACAGCAGGTAACTACCTTATATTCCTCTTGACTCATGGAATAAATAGTCATGAAGGACAGACTTCTCGGGGTCATACATCAACTTGTTGGAGTATTTGTTGTAATTCAGTGTTTAAAGGCATCACACCTACATAGCCAATTTTTACTGACGAGTTTGTACTCAACAGCCAGTACTATATGCTTCTAGTAACAGATACCCTTACATGAATTTAGTATAATACGGCTAAAATCTAGTTTAAGTACACCTCTCCTCCCCCCCAAGTTCCCGCAAAAAATCTTTTACATTGGAATTACCTGATTCATTTCCATATGAGTGTGGGACATCCAATATGGCTTGTTAACATGGCTTACCATATTTTCTGGGCGTAAGTGTTTATGGGAAGAACTTGTGTACAAGACTTTGGACATGTGACTCATATAAACTGGAATAACAGCATTGTTGCTAAAACCTAGGGCTTGCTTTGAAGCCTCATCATAGTGTTCCTGGGAAACCATTAAGCAAAATGCCCTGAAGGATAGGAAAAATTGCACTGAGCAATAAAATGTCAACAGACTACAGAATTTGAACATCAAGCACTTTCATCTAAACATGCCCTTCTCTCCTTTCACTTGGCAGGGGTTTGGTTTTTAAAAAGTAATAAACTCTAGCACTCCAGTTGACCTGGGGATGTGTTTAAGAAATCCAACCCCAGAGCCAGAAGCATTGTGACCTTTCGTATGGACTCCCTACCTCAGAAAAACCGTTGAATGAGAAATATAAACAGAAAAGGAGAACAGAAATCTGTGTCTTGATTGTCTAGGTCTTCGATTTTTTTTAAGAACAGGGTGCACAACAAAACTCTCGGCCAGAAAGAACAATCTTAAAATCTGTTGAAACAGGTGGCCAGCACTTACTGTCTCATGAACAGCAAATTAATATAACCACAGCACAGTATAAGATGGATATGAGCAAGGAAAACCAATCCACAAGCCTGTGTAACCTTATAAACCTGGGGCAGACACAGTTGGGTCTCAGAGCAAGACTGCAGTCAAGAAACAGCTTCCCGCAACCAAAAGTAATTTCAATAACTCAAACCCTTTCCTTAGGTTTCCTGAGAACCATAAAGGGGATCCAGATTCAAATACCATAACAATATTTATTAAAACCCCCTTCCTTCTTCTACTCTGCACCCCCAGCGTCACACTTGGTGCCAATACAGAGCCTTTCCATTCACAATTCCCTATAATATCTCTCAACACATAATTCTCCTTTCTCTGCCTTTCCTCACTATTTTTTGTATCACTTCATCATGCATATTGACCTTACCTCTCTGTTAGCAGGAAAAAAAATTTTTTTTAGGAACAAAAACAATCTGGAAATTGATTTGGTAATTAGAGAATTCTCTTTGGCTGGATAGAGTAGAGGAATGACAGCAGTCATCCCACATTAATAATTTGATCCTAACATAACTGTGTCATGAATTAAAAATGACAAGTGGGGGAGGGCTATGCTTTCAATATATCCTTAAAACTGAGACCTGAAAAATCTGACGTATGTTT
The DNA here is from genome assembly GCF_028749965.1 of Puma concolor. Lineage (NCBI taxonomy): Eukaryota > Metazoa > Chordata > Mammalia > Carnivora > Felidae > Puma > Puma concolor. The sequence continues at coordinate 140,271,395 of NC_141667.1, read as the reverse complement.
GCCTAGTTCTAGAGATAATGTTCACCTAGAAAAACTCATTGGAGTAAAGCACAGAGAATATCTCTGTGCTCTATCTCAAAAGAATGAAGTTTCCTCCTGGAAGGACGAATCTGATAGGTTACCAAGGGGAGGTCTAGAATTTCCTAGAGAAAGAAGCGGAAGGAGGCAATCGTACCCACTGGGAAATGTCACGTGGTTTGGAATGGTAAATCGGGGTTTGCCTGTACATGACTGCCCTGAGTTTTCCAATAGGTTCTATCCCAGCAATTCAAGGGCTGTGAACCCAGATCCTGTTAAGAGTCAAGCCGTGGCCTAATCAAGTGACAAGGCTAGGTAAGAGTTATGACAAAGTGGAAGGAGCCTACCCTTTCTAAAGTAATTACTCCTTTCCCACGAATTCTTACCATGTAGGAATTTTGGCTTAGTGCTGTCAGATTCACACTTTTCCAGGAGAATCTGAAAATCCAGATGCTATATGTAAGACCCTCACCCCACAATCTTGGGTGTTGGCACTTGACTATTTTTCATCTCTGTGAATGCCAAATCACCATGCCTAAGGGCTGCTGCAGCCCACAGACCACATCAACTCTGGGGGGGAAAATTAAACATGTAAAATATGTAGGGGTAGGCCCAAGAAGTCGGTACAAAATGGGAAACTGCTTTGAAAGAGCATAACATAACAACTTACATAACAACTCCACTTTTAGAAAGCTATACAATGAAAAAATGTCGTCCTTATACAAAAGTTAATGTATGAGGATATTTATCACAACACTTTGTAACTGAAAAATTGGAAATAACTAAGCTAGCCAACAACAGCGATTTAGTTTAAATAAATTTCGTGTGATACTTCCGTAATGTACTAAACTGTATTCACTAAGAAAGGTGCTGCAGGGAATTATTTATCAGAAAGGTGTTCTTGACATTACCATAAAGGAAAACAGCAGGTTAAAAATGCAAATAAAATATAATTCCGTTTCCTTATATGTTTAAATGTTTGTGTGGGTATCTTTGGTTCAAAGAAATTACGAAGGCAGTTAGAAAAAAGCTTTAAAATGAAAAATAGGGAAAACACAATCCCACAAATTGTGGGATATAGCATCAGCAATCCTAAGTGGCAAACTTTTAAATTTAATGCATATATTGAAAAGAAGAAAAGTCTAAAATCATTTATATAAGTTGCCACATTAAGAAGCAATAAAAAGAGGGGGGGCGCCTGGGTGGCTCAGTCACTTAAGCGTCAACTTCAGCTCAGGTCATGATCCCACAGTTCGTGGGTTCAAGCCCTGTGTCAGGCTCTGTGCTGACAGCTCAGAGCCTGGAGCCTGCTTCAATTTCTGTATCTCCCTCTCTCTCTGCCCCTCCCCTGCTGTCTGTCTGTCTGTCTCTCTCTCTCTCTCTCTCTCTCTCTCTCTCTGAAAAATAAATAAACATTAAAAAATTTTTTAATGTTAAATAATATATAATTTGAATTAGATATTTTTTTAAAAACTTGGTGAAAATTTCAGATCAAGATAGTTCCACTAGTGAACTCTGTCCAGCGTTTAAGAAATGATGCTGATTTCACAGAAATTCAGAAAATCAAGGGAGGGGGGGTATATTTCCTAATTCATTTTATTACCCTGATATCAAAATCAGATAAATACATAAAAAGAAAACTGCAGATAAATATTCCTTGTGAAGATAGAAGCCAAAAATCTTCAACAAAATTTTAGCAAACTGAAGCTGGCAATACAGAGAAGAATAATACATCTTTACCCAGTGGGGCTTATTTCAGGGATGCAGGGTTGATTTTTACAATTTTTAAACGATTCAATACGATGTACCACAAAAAAATAAAATAAAATAGAAAAACATATGACTATATTAATAGTTATAGTAAAAGCATTTGACAAAACTTAATATCCCTTCACAAGTAAAAACTTGTAGACATTGAGGAAAAAGGTACATTTTTAACACGATAAAAGCCATCAGAAAAGCCTACAGCTAATATTCTCTATAATGGTGAAAATGTTACTATCTCCCTTGAGATTAAAATTAGGAATAAAGCAAGGATGAGTCATCGAATCGCTGCAAATTGTAATGGAATTCCTGGACTTGTATTAATGCAAGGAAAAGCAATAAAATGCCTGCAATTTGGAAAAGAATAAAATTGTCTTCATTCACAAATGACCTGATTGTGTGCGGAGAAAATACTAAGGAATATACAAAGTAAACTACTAGAATTAGGAAGTGAATTTTGCTTGGTCTCAGGGTATAAGGTCAATAAACAAAATAAATTGCATTTTTATATAGTATCAGTGAATAATTACAAAGTGAAATTTTAAAAATATTTTGCAATAGCATCAAAAAGGAGACTACTTAGTAAAAAATTGAATACATGTAAGACTTGTACACTGAAAACTACAAAACATTGAAGACCAGAAACACAAGAATAAAGTTTGTTTATGGATTGACATTTCTATATTGTTAAGATCTCGATTGTCCCAAATGGGTCTGTAGCTCCTCTACAATCCCAGTCAAATTCCTGAAAGAATTTTATTTTTTAAGAAATTGGCATGTTGATTTCAAAATATATATATATATAAATATATAAATATATGAATATTAAATATATATAATAAATATAAATATATTATTATATAATTAAATATTTAAATATTTATATTTATATATAAAAATTTATATATAAATATAAATATAAATATTTTTATATATAAATATAAATATTTAAATATTTAATTATATATAATCATTTAATCAATAGAATTGAATCAATAGAATTATTGATCTATTTAATCAATAGAATTAAATATATATTTACATATAAAAATTATTATATATAAAAATATATAAATATATAAACATATATAAAATATGTTATATATAAATATTATAAATATATATAAATATATATTTCAAAATATATAAATATATATATTTATATATATATAGAAATGCAAAGGATATAGAAAAGCCAAAATACCTTTGGAAAAGAGGGTGAAAGTGAAAGGATTTACCCTCCCTGAATTCAAGATTTGCTGCAGAACTACAGAACTCAAGACTGTTGTATCGGTAGATATCTATATACATCAGTGGAGCAGAATAGAATCCAAAAGTAGAGAGACCCACACATATATGCTCAGCTGAGTTTTGACCACGTTCTCAGGGTAATTCAGTGGGAAAAGGACAGAATTTTCAACAAGTGGTCCTAGGACAATTGGATATCTGTGTGGATGTGATGGTGAAATTATGTGTCAATTTGGCTGGGTCAGTTTGGCAAAATAATGTTTGTCCAAATATGTAGCCAAACATTATTCTGGATGTTTCTTTTAGGATTTTTGTTTTCATTTTCTGATGAGATTAATATTTAAATTGGCGGACTTTGAGTGAAGCAGACTGCCCTCCCTAATCTGGGTGGGCCTCATCTAATCAGTTGAAGGCTTTAATAGAATGAAAACTGATGTCCCCTGAGCCAAAAGGAATTCTACAAGCAGACAGCCTTTGAACTGCATCTCTTTCCTGAGTCTCCAGCCTCTGCATCAGATTGTGAACTTACCAAGCTTCTGTGACCACATGAACTCACTCCTTAAAAGCTCTCTTTCTCCCTCCCTCCCCCTCCCACCCTAGAGAACCCTGACTAATACAATGGATAAAAGAAACTTGAATGCTAGAGCATAATAAAAATGAACTCAAAATGGATCGTAGACCTATATATAAGTCTAACGTTTGAAATTTCTAGAGGAAGTATGAGAAAAATACTTGTGCCCTTGGATTGGAAGCAAGGATTTTCCTGGACAGGGCGCCCTAACAACAAAACAAAAAAAATAACTCGGAATTAAGCAACGTAAAAAATTTGCTCCTCAAAAGACACCACCAAGATAACAAAAGATAAGCCACAGACAGCATAAAATAACCACAGTACATATTTCTGTGGCAAACACACAGTCACCTTCATCATTAATTAGGGAAATGCAAATTAAAGCAAAATGAGACACCACTGAATGGAACATCATATAGTCACAAGAATGGCTAAAAAGACTGACATTAATACCCAGTATTGTCGACGGCCTCAAGCACTGAAACTCTCTTACACTGACGGTGGGAAGGCGAAATGGTACAGACAACTGGCACTTTTTTTATAATGTTAAACATACACCAACCACATTTACTCAGGAGAAGTGAAAACATAGCCACAAAGAGCTTATACCAAAATGTTTACAGAAACGTTATTCATCATAGCACAAAACTGGAAAAAGCCCAAATGTCCATCAATAGGCGAACGGTTAACCGAGTCTTCATACTTTGATTCAGTGGAATACTACTTCGTGACAGAAAGGAACAAACTAGTGATATATGCAATGTAGATTCATCTTAAAAACATTATGCTCATGGGACGCCTGGTGGCTCATTCGGGTAAGCGTCCTACTCTTGGTTGTGTGAGTTCGAGCCCTGCGTCAGGCTCTGCCCTGGCAGCATGGAGCCTGCTTGGGATTCTCCCTTCCCCCCCCCCCCGCCCCTCCCCAGCTCGTGCTGTCTCTGTCTCTCTCAAAATAAATAAACTTAAAAACAAATAAATAAACATAAACATTGTGCCGAGTCCGAGGAGGAGCCTGACATAAAAGGATATATGCTGTGATTCCTTTACACAGATTTCAAGAACATTCAAAACTAATCTACACTGACACAAACGAGGAGTGTTGCCTGGTGGGTGGATCTGGGCAGTAAGGGGATTGCCTGCAAAGTCACGTGGTGGAAATTTTACGTGTGTTGGAAACGTTCTATGCCATGACTGGCGTGGTGGTTTCACACACTGGACAGTACGATTGATGCATTTCATTACATGCAAATTGTACTTCAGTAAATTGAGAAAGTAGATTTTGGGAAAACATTCTCTTCGGACGGTTCCAATTCCACCGCACAGCTGCTCAAGACCTTCTGCACACTGCGGTGTCCGCCTGAAAACTCATGCAGAGCTTTTCCCCATTTTCTAGGGATCTCTGTGCTATGATTCTAGGGATCAGCACACACATCCCCCAGCCCTTGTCTGCTCCACTAGAAGAGGTGTTTATGTAGGAAGTGATCTCAAGTCTGGCTCACTGGGCCTCAGAGTCACCTGGCGTGCCCACTAAAAACACATGTTCCCGGTGGCACCTGGGTGGCTCAGTTAAGCGTCCGATTTTGGCTCAGGTCATGATCTCATGGTTCATGAGATCCAGCCCTGCGTAAGGCTCTGTGCTGCCAGCTCAGAGCCTGAATCCTGCTTCGGATTCTCTGTCTCCCTCTCTCTCTGCCCCTCCCCTGTTCGTGCTCTGTCTCTCTCTCAAAAACAAATAAACAGCAACAACAAAAATTGTTAATGCATGTTCCTGGGCCCTATCCTCGGAAACTCTACTTGAAGTCCAAGACTAATGCCACAGTGCTGTCCTGTGTTCATTGTTCACATTCCTAACGATGCTAGATTTGAGTCACTGCTACAAGGCTCTGTTGAAACTCGATTCCCCCTTGTGTCCAGGCTGGCCTTACTGGACACTGGCCTCACTTTTTAATAACAGCCTTTCTCAAACTTCAGCATCTTAAGGGACAAAATGATGTCATTCTGATCATTCACGTAGCAAATTATGAGGGCTCCGAGACAAATTAACAGCTCAGTCTTTTTGTAGGGTCCCCATCCCTCAGTAACGCCAAGAACCTCCGGGGAAGGAGGTTACCTGGACTCAGGAATCAGCCCTACTCATCATCACTGCTTGTCAGGAGAAAGGGAGTTCACACTTCCCCCTGAGATTCAGGATTAAGGGTAAAATCCTTTAATGGCAAAGCGAAAATGAGGGTCGCTGCTCTGGCTCCACGTCAAGGCGATTCTAAGGGGTTCTTACTACTCAACTGTTTTTGTGAAGTCAGAGTACGTTTCTCTGCATTCTGTGCTGCAAGACCGTAAAAACTGCACTGGTTCAAAAACATCTTTGTCTGAAAACCTTTATTTGCTAGTCTGGTCTGGTTAGAAAAATATCAAAGATTATCCCTGCAAACCCGTGAATATCAGGTATGCATGAGGCTGCTCAGTTAGGATTTCTACCAACGTAAGGTTTTGTTTGCTGCCTCTTACCTTCCAGGGTAACCTTCCAGGGTAACCTTCCAGGGAAATAGGGTGGGAGGGGGGAGGGAGTGTGGAATGGTGTTCTCTGCGCATGTGTGCATGCAAAGAGAACGTATCTGAGATCTCAATTTTAATTCCACGCACTTAAGGTCCTAGAAGACCAGGTAAGACACTGGACCATTTTTTTCAAACTGCAAAAGCTCTTCAGGCCTCATTGAAACTTTGATAGAAGTGTTTTTATTCACTTGGGCTACCATGAGAACCCGGGGGATTGCAACTCTAGCTGAATGAGAAGGAAACAAGATAAATCTCTGTGCAGAGCAGTAGAACAGTCAGGGAGGGGAAAGATTTAGAAGCCAAATGACAGCACGAGGAAATTCAATAGCTAGAGTCCAATAACTGGGGTGAAAAGTGGACTCAGAAAGAAAGAGGCAGGTTGGAATGCAAAATGCAAGCTTGACCTTCTCTGCAGCGTTGCCTGGGGCCCTGGTGACAGCTGTTCACTCTCAAACTTCTCTCCGTGTTTGCCAGCAAGGGTGCTTTGGAAAATACAGAGCACACCTTCCATCGTTTAGCCCAGTTTCCACTGTTGAAACACTCTGATTCTTTATTGTGTCTTCCTGATTCTCTCTAGTGGAAAAGAAAAAAGAGACAAGCCCATTACTTCCCTAAACATTCCCTCTTGTCAATATGATATTGATAGAATTCCCCCTGGTTTAGAATCTCCTGGGAATTGCCAAGGCATCCTATTTTATTAAATTGGTGACACTTGGAGGATTTTAAGGACTCATACAATTTTAGAATTAGAAAGGACACTGGAAATTGTATAGTCCCAACTCTTAATTTGAGGCATTTAATCATGTATGCAAATATACATATTGTCACGCCCCCTACTATGGAGCCAGGAATCAGAAAGAGCCCAAGACTTGTCCTCAAATACCACCATCTCCCTCATTTAACCCCTCTAACAGGTGGCTGTTAACTTCCCTCAATGTGGGGCTGTGAGTTCTTTAGGTAACTCCCTGCCGTATTCTTTATCTTCATTCCTTATGTTATTCTTAAGTTCATCTCCTTTGGACTCTAGAGATAGAGCCTCGGGATACAGTCATGCATAAAACAGAAATCCTGCCCCGGGTGAGCTTATTTTCTAACAGACAAAGCACTCAAGAGGGGGAAGGAAGGGGAGACAGAGGATCAGAAGCAGGCTCTGTGCTGACAGCAGAGAGCCCAACGTGGGGCTTGAACCCATGAATCATGAGATCATGACCTGAGCCGACTAATCTACCCAGGCGCCCGAGTTATCATGCATTATAAAGTAGACCACCAGAGTAAAGGCAGATTGCAAGCAGGATGAGTCATCCCCAAAAGGAATATGATGATTAACACAATTTTAAAGGAAGGGTACACTTGGAGAGATCTAACTGGGACTTTTCAAACGATGAAGGATGTAATAGGGTCTTAATGCAATTATGTTTATCGTTTGTTAAGGATGTTTTTGTGCTGAAGTCTAGACAATTTTAGTCCTCTGCAAAGCCAGTCCCTCATGAGCAATCCCCAAATAGTGAACCCTCAAGGGACGGTCAGAGGAGAGCCCAGGGTAACTGGTAGAGGTGAACTGCAAAGGCAGTGCCCAGTCTGTCATGCAGAGTGGGTCCAGTGGCAGGCCAACTGGGCAGAATGAGTCAGGAACCTGGCACCTCTTAACCCGGGTTGCTCTCCATCTTACAGATCACACTGGTAAAATATAAATAGGTCTCGTTTTCCACAAAGTAGACAACTTCTCAAGTGAACTTGATTTTGTTTTCATGTTTATTTATTTTGAGAGAGAGAGAGAGAGAGAGAGAGCATGAGCCAGATACTGGGGCAGAGAAAGAGGGAAAGAGAGAATCCCATGCAGGCTCCACACTGTCAGTACAGAGCTCGATGTGGGGCTTGATCTCATGAACGATGAGATCATGACCTGAACCAAAATCAAGAGTCGGACACTCAACTGCCTGAGCCATCCAGGCATCCCTCAAGTGGACTCTAAAAAGCACTCTTCCCGAAGGGCTGTCTGTCCAGTCCCACTGCACAAGAGTGCCGCTCACTGAGAATAAGTGATTTTTTTTTTATCTGAAGTTTAGATAATTTAATATGCTTCCCAAGAAACTAGTCCAGAATGAGGAAATTCCAAGACAACTACAAATCAATAAAAAGGAAAAACAAGTAATTTTACATACTTTGCACGTCATTGAGTCTTAATTGAGCACTAATAAAGAGATATACAAGTTTTATTAATAAAAAATCAGTGCCTCCTCACTCCTACCATGTAAAGATTAAACAAGTATACAAAGAATGTATCCATTTGAAGGGATACCAAGTGATTTACCTTACATGGGGCCTTGTATTTTGGGGTCCAGGCTGGCTGTCATGTTGTTTTCTCACATGTGTGGCTCCCCGTTGCCTTAAATGGAAATGAATATTTGATCCCAGTTGAGCCTAAAAATGTATTTGGATAAGAACCAACAGTGCTGGCCAATAGGTAAATGGAAGACTTGTTGTTGGAGATGTTTTCCCTCATCTGGGACCTGGAATATGTAGGGATTCAGATAAGAATCTGAGAGTCCAAAAGAGGTTAGAAGAGTTAGAAGCAGTATAAGAAATCACTACGTACACAGCAGGTAAAGAACGTAACCCTGCACTGGCAGAAATTCATGGCCACCAGTTTAGAGGAGGTGAACAAGGTATGTCTCTCACTCTTCCTGGTTTCATTAGGAAAGAGAGCTGAGCCCCTTCACAAGGTATGCCTCGGTCTCTCCATCAGACACACAGTACCCAGTACATAGGCAAATCTTAGGCTTATATTATAAGAATACATAGTTTAAAACCCTAAGAGGCAATGGTTTGGGGATCTTCTTCCATTATCTTGATACTTGAAGGAGCTCAGAAGAGAATTCTAGCAATTCAGAAGAATTCACATTTCATAGATGGTTGCCTAAGGAGTGTTTATCTCTTAGAAATATTTGTTGTTGGTTAAACTGAGACTTCTGTTTCTACTCAACTACTTGGCATTTGTGCCTCTCCACATGATTCAAGGAGTTTTCTCTGACTAACCCCTGGCCTGGAATCTTCTCTAAATTCCTGAAGAACTATCTTTGCCCCTCATTTGTCATTGAATGTATACAATTCTATAGGACCGTCCGTTCCTTCTTTCCCTCCCTCCCTCTTCCTCCCTCCCTTCCTCCCTCCCTTCCTCCCTCCCTCCCTCCCTCTTCCTCCCTCCCTCCCTCTTCCTCCCTCCCTTCCTCCCTCCCTTCCTCCCTCTTCCTCCCTCCCTTCCTCCCTCTTCCTCCCTCCCTTCCTCCCTCTTCCTCCCTCCCTTCCTCCCTTCCTCCCTCCCTCCCTCTTCCTCCCTCCCTTCCTCCCTCCCTTCCTCCCTCCCTCCCTCCCTTCCTCCCTTCCTCCCTCCCTCCCTCTTCCTCCCTCCCTTCCTCCCTCCCTTCCTCCCTCCCTCCCTCCCTTCCTCCCTCCCTTCCTCCCTCCCTCTTCCTCCCTCCCTCCCTCTTCCTCCCTCCCTCCCTCTTCCTCCCTCCCTTCCTCCCTCCCTTCCTCCCTCCCTTCCTCCCTTCCTCCCTCCCTTCCTCCCTCCCTTCCTCCCTCCCTTCCTCCCTCCCTTCCTCCCTCCCTCTTCCTCCCTCCCTCCCTCTTCCTCCCTCCCTTCCTCCCTCCCTCCCTCCCTCTTCCTCCCTCCTTTCCTCCCTCCCTTCCTCCCTTCCTCCCTCCCTTCCTCCCTTCCTCCCTTCCTCCCTCCCTCCCTCTTCCTCCCTCCTTTCCTCCCTCCCTTCCTCCCTCCCTTCCTCCCTTCCTCCCTCCCTTCCTCCCTTCCTCCCTCTTCCTCCCTCTTCTTCCCTCCCTTCCTCCCTCCCTTCCTCCCTCCCTTCCTCCCTTCCTTCCACTTCCCCTTCTCCCTCTTCTAAAATTTCCTGACTGCTTATTCTGTGAGCACTGTTCTCATCTCTTTTCAGTCAATTTTGTAACATAATCCTCTCAGGAACTCTCTTATCTAATCTCTCCCAGTTAGATTCTCTAATTCTTGGGTATAGGTACTATCTTACTCCTCTTTGGATATTAAGTACCAAATACTCTTATTCATCCAAAATAATAATTGACCAAAATCTGTGTACAACGAGAGTCCACTTAAGTTTCACATGTCTCTCAGTATAACTAAAACATTAATTTTCGATTATTCATCAGTTCAGTTATTATGTCTTCAGTCTGTAAGTATCATCATTCATGACAGGTCATAAAACAAACAAAGATTTTTATAGAAACAAGGAAGGAAGAAAGGATAGAAGGGAGGGAGGGAGGGAGGAGAAGTGGGGGGGTGGAGAAGAGAGAGGAGAGATTGGAACAGGACTGACATGACACCTCATACTTTGATAAACTGCAAAATAGGTCTCCTCTTTATATGCGTCTTCCCCTTCTGCATCTCATAAGTCAGCTGAGAGAAGATGGTTAATTTCTGGGAGAATGCTTTTCTATGTAGTTGTATAAAAATGTTCCTGTATCCAAGAATGTGTATGGACGGATGGTGGAGGCAAAGGGAGAACATTCCGTAAATCCTGATCGGCAGTCCTAAAAAGGCCATTTTCTCAAAATTATAAATTTCCAAGAACTGGTTCCCTCTTTACAACTATTTAAAAACTCTACTACTAAATTAGTTTGGATTGGTTCTAAGCCCTGAATCCCAAAGGCCGGGGATTCAAACTTTGGCTTCAGAAACCATCAACAACCTACACACTCATAATGAGAAGTGAAAGAGGTTGTTCAAACCCCAGAATGGGCCATGAGAAGGCCAAAATCCCTAAGCTCCTGGGGCTGCTGATCCCATTCCACAGGAATGTTGAAAACACCAGCTTTCCCGGAGAGAGACCCCAAACTATACTTTTAGGTGATAGAATCCAAGCCAAGCCATCCTTACGTGGCCAGAGACAGAGCCAAGGACGTTTCTGTCAGTTTCTTCTTGAACTCATTGGTCACCAGAAATCTGTAATCACAACGACCACAGAAATTATCCAAGAAAATTCACCATAGTAGTGAAATGGTAATAACTGTTGCCTTTTGAAGACCTACCACATGCCAGGAATTAACCAGCTGTACATCTTTTTAATTGTTACAATGACCATAGAAAATATTTTTATCGACAAGGATATTGAGACTCAGAGAGGTTAAGTAACTTAATATATAGCAAAACCAGAATTGGAACCCTGGCCTATCTCAGTGTCTCTTAACAAGGGGAAGTTTTACCCCCTTGGGAACATTTGATAATGTCTTGGGATGTGTTTGGTTGTCATGGCCAGGAGGTTGCTCAGGATATGGCGTGGGCAGAGGGATGGCACTCAGCATCCTTCAGTGCCCAGGACAGCCCCTACCACCCAGGATTATCCAGCCCCAAGCGTCAGTAGTGCCGAGGCTGAGAACTCCCCCATCTCGCTCATTCTAAGGCTGACTCGGTGCCTGGCAGAGCATCCAGCATCTACATGTGCAAGGAAATACAGATGCGAGAGTGAGGATGTGGCTAAGAACAAAAAGAAGATGAAGGGAAGACACGGGCTTGAGGTAGAAATTTCCATTCATTTGTAATGGAGACGGGGAGTGAACAGGGAACACAACTCAAGCCAAGAAATTTCCCATCACTCTAATGACCTGTCCCCTTAGTCAGCTGATTAGCACCACCCAGCAGGGTAGATGATACAGATGATCCATGCCAATGGATCCGGACAAAACCAAGCATTCCAGTCCAGGGAACCTTAACTCTGGCTGCCTCCTGACCACGGTCAGCCTGTCTTGAGTTTGATGGAATAACCAAGGCAGCCCACGGGGTCTACTTATCTCGGCACCATAGCCGTCTGGGAGTAAGGCCGGGGCCAATATCTGCTTCCCCACGGCCCAGCTGTGGCTGTCAGCTCCTGGAGCTGGGTCAGCCAGGGGACAGGCAGGGTGCCTGGTACCAGACACCCAGTCCCATTCTCTGTCCTCCCTCTACTAAGAAATGGCTTCCCTGGTGCTGCCAATGCATGGATCATGGAATCTGTCAGCAAGACACCCGTTTTTCTATGCCTGCTTGGAGCATGAAAAGCAGAAGGTTTCTTGGACTGTAATTTAGTGTAGATGCTCTCTCTCACGTTTTCTTCACCATTAACCAGTCATACATCATTCTACTCAGCAACTTCTGTACCTCTCCATGTCAATTTCTTCAACCCTTCTGAAATTTGGGAATTACATACGGAGTTCCATAAGAGCCTCCTGTCTGCCCCAGCACGCCTACCCTTCCAGTCCCAGGACAAGCTGTGGCTTTGTCCAGGTCCCGGGCTTCAGTCCTTCTCTAGCACAGGACCCCCCCTTTGTGTGTCTAGGGGCTCCCAGCTCTGTCACCTACTGTCACACTGTCAACACACTGGCGGGCCTGGTACTGATGGCTGGATCAGATTACATTAGCAAAATGAGAGTTATATCCGGGCAGATATCCTTGGTAGCAGTTGTCTTACCACATTGTCACTTTCAAATGTCTAGCTGGTCTACAAAACAGAAAGCTCCTTCAAAGCTGGGGCTGTGTCTTTGCTCCTTTGTATTCCCGCTGCCTGGTACATAACAGAAGCTGAAACAGTTAACTGAGTGAAAAGAGTAAATGGAAGCAACTAATGAATCTAGTTTTGAGAGTGCCTTTGTATTTGATTTCCAGTGTCAAGAGATACCGCAGCTGCATACGCTTGATAAAACTGGGCACAAAATAGAGTGAATTTTGCTGGGGATAAATTAATTTTTTTAATGAGAAAGAATACAAGAAATGTACCAGGAAAAACAAATCCCTTTAATATGTCATTGTGACCATTATAAAATTTAACATTTATTTATTTTTGGGACAGAGAGAGACAGAGCATGAACGGGGGAGGGGCAGAGAGAGAGGGAGACACAGAATCGGAAACAGGCTCCAGGCTCTGAGCCATCAGCCCAGAGCCTGACGCGGGGCTCGAACTCACGGACCGCGAGATCGTGACCTGGCTGAAGTCGGACGCTCAACCGACTGCGCCACCCAGGCGCCCCTGTGACCATTATAAAATTTAAAAGCAATGTTCTCTGGGGGCGCCTGGGTGGCTCAGTCAGTTAAGCGACTGACTTCGGCTCAGGTCATGATATCACGGTTTGTGAGTTCGAGCCCCACGTCGGGCTCGGTGCTGACAGCTCGGAGCCCGGAGCCACTTCTGATTCTGTGTCTCCCTCTCTCTCTCTGCCCCTCCCCCACTCATGCTCTGTCTCTCTCCGTCTCAGAAATGAACATTAAAAAAAATTTTTTAGAGCAATTTTCTCTTTTACAAATGTTCTAACAGGGGCACCTGGGTAGCTCAGTTGGTTAAGCATCTGACTCTTGATTTCAGCTCAGGTCATGATCTCATCATTTGTGGCTTCAAGCCCCATGCCAGGCCGTGCACTGTGTCAGCACAGAGCCTGCTTGAAATCCCACCCCACTCCCCACCACTCTCTCTGTGCCCCTCCTCCACTCATGCTCTTTCTCTCTCTCCCACTCTCCCAAATAAGCATAAAAAAACTATTTTTAATGTTATAAAAAAAAAGATGCATAGTATTACAGAAGCATCCCTTCCCTGTCATATAAAAAAGGAATTATTGGGGCGCCTGGGTGGCGCAGTCGGTTAAGCGTCCGACTTCAGCCAGGTCACGATCTCGCGGTCCGTGAGTTCGAGCCCCGCGTCAGGCTCTGGGCTGATGGCTCAGAGCCTGGAGCCTGTTTCCGATTCTGTGTCTCCCTCTCTCTCTGCCCCTCCTCCATTCATACTCTGTCTCTCTCTGTCCCCCAAAAAATAAATAAACGTTGAAAAAAAAATTTAAAAAAAATAAAAAAGGAATTATTTCCTAACTGTCTTCTAATTATCAATGTAATCTTATTTCATATACAAGCTTTTGGTGAAAATGAGACATTTCCAGTTCCTGAAGGCAACATTCAGCTACGAATATGTCTTTTGAGAGTAAACGTTCTTTGGGTAGAAGGTAACTCTGCTAGATCCTTTAAATGTTATGTGTTAACATTCCTGGGTTGTAAAAAGTTTATTTCGCCTGAAGGATCGATTTACGTCTATCCCAACATACTACGTCATAAAGAAGATGCGTGAACTGCCAGGAAGAGCTTTCTAGGAACAGAGACATAATATGGCCTTAGATTAATAGAATATTTTTGAAATTAAAAACATTCCATAATTTAAAATTTTTTTTAGAATGGGAAAAATGAATAATCAACAGGGCACCAGAGGTCACATCTTTGGCACAAAGCAACAGAATTGTCACATTCCTTCTCACAGTCTTCCACGACTCTTCCAGCTTTTGCCTGGATCACCTACCTCTGAATTCTTTTGGCACTTTCTGTTGGCATTTGTTGAGATGGAGATGGTCAGCCTAAGGCAGATTCCATATAGACCACATGTAGAATGAATCCAGTAAGAGTTTAATGGATGTGTGTTATTTTGCTTGATTTGCAGTTTTGCAACCTTTTCAATTTGTGAACCTTTCTACCAATTGGCCGATGTCTCCTATGAATCCATTTCCCTTGAAGAATCAGAAAGATCTGGTAATGCTTAGTCCACATTCTCAAGTGGCTGAAGCCAAGTGGTGGCTAGTTTCTGTAAAAATAGCAGGTGCTTCTCGTTTGCCAGTGTCTCCACTGTCCTGTGTGTTTCCTCTCTGGCCTCTGTGGACTTTGAATATACAAGGCAGCCCACAGGCATGGTAAGTTGTATGAGACATTGGTGCAAACCCACTAGACATGGGAAAGCAGGCCAAGGCAGCTGCTGAGAACCTCCTAACCAGTGGTGAATCAAAGAACCTGATTGTTAGTATGGCCAAATCCATAAAGCTTCAGGAAAGGCTCTTAGGCTTAGAGAATCAGGACATATCTATAGGGGTTGCAGATGCCCGTAGGATGGTCTAGATGACAGTGGGCAGGGGTCCCCTAAGAGAAGAAAATGGCAATTGCATCCACAACACGCTGGTATCACCTGGGACCCACAGGTCATGACCTTTGACAGGCTACCCTTTGGCAGTTGCCTTCTACAAAGTTTCCTTCTGCAGAACCACAGGGTAGCAGGGATACCAGAGGAGTTCTCCCTGCTTCAAGGGGTGAAGGTTCTCATCACTGTCGCTTCTCTCTTCTGATGCTGGGGCAGGCAGCTTGGCCTCAGAAACCTTCACAGAGGCCTCATGTTGACAACCGTCCATATCCTATCTGCTATTGGCTTTCAGTGTATGTTTTTACTTCTTCAATAAGGTAGTTGTTTGTGAGCCAGTGAAATGCCTTACATTTCTTTCACCTGTTACCATGTCTGACAAACTACTGTGTGTTAGCCAAACAGCTCATGCTCCGTATTTGTTTCGAATTGAATCAGTCTTCAGGGCATGAGTTAGACAAAATGGCCAAGCAACAATGGGAACAAGGCAGGTGCCTGCTTTGCCCTCCATGGGAGCCACGATCTCTTTGGCCCCTGCCAGGCTGGAGATTCCACAAAGAGAAAAGACTCTTTAAGATGCACATGGAGGGCGCTTGGGTGGCTTGGTTGGTTAAGCGTCAGACTCTTGATCTCGGCTCAGGTCATGATCTCATGCTTTGTGAGACTGAGCCCCACATTGGGCTCTGTGCTGACAGCATGGAATCTGCTTGGGGTTCTCTCTCTCCCTCCCCTGTGCTCTCCCTCTGTCTCAAAATAAGTGAACTTTTTTTTTAAAAGATGCGTATCTGGGAGCATTCCAAAGTAACTCTCAGGTAGAAATGGAAGAGGTTTTAGGGCTCACCTGATTACACCTGAGAACAGGTAGTGCACAGCTACAAATCTCCATGGGCTTTTGAGGGCAGGTCTTCTTCCAAAGATTGTATAGTTCCAAACAACTCCCACCAAACTATCAAAAGGGATTTGTACCCTTACTCATAAAGGATTCTAACAGGAATGAGCTCAAAGAACCACAAGAAGGAGAATTCTTCTGTGGGTGTAAACACTGGTTTATCAGCCTTGCTTCTCATTAGCATACATCCTGCCTTGTAATTATGCCCTAATTTGTACTGTGCAAACATCTAACAATCCCTCCACCAACAGCTTCTCTAATTAGTCAGAAAATCAGTGGCAGATGTGAAACTCGTGGGATGCTGAATATAAAATGTTAATTAATTTTAAAAACTTTGAAGCCTCTTGCAAAACCTTTCCTGAGAAAAGTTTATATGAGGGCTTCACTAACAGACATCCTTACACAGTTTTTCTGTCATCATACTACGTTTAGCATCTGATTTATACTGTTTCTAGACTCTTCTCTGGGCCGGAGCTTTTTGGTGAATCCATTAACCATTGCTTGAGTAGATGTGGAATTGGTTACTCTAACACCTCTGGCCAAATATCTGACTGGAATGTCTGACTCTGACAATCAGCAGGGACCTGCCCCCCCAACTCCAGGGTGGTATGAGAAAAGTCATAGAGTCGGGGCTCCTGGGTGGCTCAGTCGGTTAAGCATCCAACTCTTGACCACAGCTCAGGTCATGATCTCAGGGATGAGTTCAAGCGCCACACTGGGCTCTACACTGGACGTGAACCCTACTTTAAAAAAAAAAAAGTCATAGAACCTGTCAGTTTGTCACAGCAAATGATGAGGGTTTGGGTGTCTCCTTGTGAATTTCATCATATCCCACATTCAGATAGTTCCCAAGACCTCTGGGGTTGCTCTTGAACTTTCGTGCAGCAGAATTGCCCCCAAAGATGATACAGTGTGAGGAGTTGCTCTGCCTTCAGATTTAATAGCCCTCACACTTCAACAGTCATTTTCAGTCACCCCAACAACAAAACTTAGAAACTTATTCCTATCCCTGCTTCCCAGCGTAGCTGGGCATTCTCCTTGAAGCCCATAAAGTTCTACTTGAGGTGAAGATCTGTGGCTCTGCCTCTGTTTTCCCTGCAATGTCTCTGGCTGTCACTTTGGAGGACACCAGCTAACTTTGGCCAGGCTGGCATTCTCTTCCTAGTTTGGTTTCAGCCATCGCACCTCCCCAACATGTCTAAGGAAGGGTCCTCATTGCAAGGGTATAAAAACTCTCCACAGGGGCACCTGGGTGGCTCAGTCGGTTAAGCGTCTGACTTCGGCTCAGGTCATGATCTCATGGTTCGTGAGTTCGAGCCTGGCATCGGGCTCTGTGCTGATGGCTCAGAGCCTGGATCCTGCCTCAGATTCTGTGTCTTCCTCTCTGTCTGCCTCTTTCCCCCTCTCTCTCAAAAATAAATAAATATGAAAACAAAATCTCTCCGCAAACCAAAAATTACTCTCTACAGTTTTGCTTTTTAATAACACTTTCCTTTTGAAAGACTTAAAAACTGTTTCTTCAGAGCTGGACTGGAAGTCATAAAAATACTAACACTTACTAGGTCCCTCAGCATGTCCTAAACACCATCCAAAGCACTTCACATGGATTACTTTATTTAACCCTCTCACCAAGTCAGTGAAGTGAGTGCCACTATCATTGCCATTTTACAGATGGGAAAACTGAGGCCTTGCAAAGGTAAGTAGCATGCTGGGGTCACAGAGTGCTAGAACTGGGATTCAAACTCAGGTAATCTGGCTCCAGAGTCCATGCTACATGAGAAAAGGGACACCTCATGGTTGTATTGGAAAGTTTCCCTCCATCCAACTGCTAATTGCTGTCCCCAGACTCACTAGATATGTGTCCCTCTGTCCCCTCAGGGTGGACATCTCTCCATGTGCCTGTACTGCCTCAGCTGGAAAGCTGTATTCTCCCCACCACGCCAAACTCCCCTTTGCCAGAGAGGCTCATGCCTGAGGGCTGGCTGATGGCCACCTCCCTTACCCTCAGTTATTTTCAGATGGGCTCTGGGCCTCGAACACATAAACACTGGGGGGTTCCCGCTCCTCTTCCCATGGACCCCCACCCTACCCCTTTCAAGCTTCCCTCACTGTTGGCTGTTGACTCAGGTTGACATGTGCACATGTACGTACAACTGACCCCAGCTTTTAGCTCTCCAAGGGATAGCAGTGGCCATCTGCCCTCTGTGTAAATAAAGGGGGGTTTGAGAGAATGGGGCACATTTATGACCCCAAAGAGCCTCACAATTTGCACACTTACTGGAACCTCGGTGTCTGTTTCCATTGCTTTACATGATCCTTGAAGCCAGTCACACTGATCTAGCTACAAAAACACTCTGTTCTTAACATTTTGCTTTTTAGCTTGTACACTCTAAGCAGATTTTGCATGAAGGTGCAAAAAAAAGTCTTTTTATAAACAAAAAAAATTTTTTTCAACAACCTAATATCATGCAGGTGTATAGCTTAACCTAATATCATGCAGGTGTATAGAAAGCTACACGCTGCGTTCCCAAACTTGGGTGCGTATTTTCATCATCTGGGGGAACCTTTACGAATCTCAGTGTCAGACCACACCCCAGACCAAGTTCACCAGAACGTCAGAGGGTGGAGCCCAGGTACTGACATTTTTTTTTTAAAGCTCCCGAGGCAATTCCAATATGCAGCTAATTCTGAAAAAACCACTTTTTGTTTTTTTTTAAAGAAACGCAGGCTTCCTTCCTGCTAACCCCGTTGCTTCCAAAATTTCTGTATGGTTAGCAAGCTTTCTCCCTTGATGCTGGGCTCAGATCTTCCTTGGAGAGTGAAAAACTCAGCTTGCATTGGAGTTGATAATATGTAACATATGCTGAGGGCTTCCTCTGCACGAGCAGATACTAGATGCTTCCTGTGGCGGGTCGTGTGTAATCCTCCCAAGAACACAGTGGGAGCCGACAGCAAAAGCAGTCTTATTCCCACTTTAGAGAGGAGGAGGCTAAGGCTCAGAAAAGCCAAATCCCTTGCCCAAAGTCAAACAGCTGAAAAATGGTGGGATCAGGATTTGACCCAAAGAGTCAGACTCTGGAATCTCCCCGAGACAGAAATCTCTAAATTCTTCTAACGACCAGGATCGGGGGTGGGGATGGGGGGGGGGGGGGGGGGGGGGGGGGGGGGGGGGAAGGGTAATCCGTTTTTTGTCTGCTTTGTACCACCTACGATTTGATTTGAAAATTCTAGCTGTGAATTCCCGCAAGGAAACTGACTCCTAATATAAAGACCCGCCCCCAGTCTTCCGTAGCCAATGCCTCCTTTGCAGATGCTTTCGGCTTGTTGGAAAAGCCATGCTCCCCAAAAGACAAAGAGTGTCTTCACCCACCCCACTTTCTGTGTTCCCGGAACCACAGAAACATGTGTTCCCTCTGCCAGGCGAAGCGCCAAGTGCTGACAGGGCGTGTCGTGTTCGGTCCTCACAGCAGCCTCCGGTCTGCACAGTGCAACTCACACCCTCATTTTGCAATGAGGAAACGCGCAGAGCTTCGGGAACACCGGATGCTTCCTAGTAGCTGGCAGAGCTGGTCGTTGTTACGCGGCTGCCCCCCACCCCCCACCCCCCCCCCACCCCCGCAGCCCCCTTTCGAGGCTTCGGAGGGGAAAAGTGAGCATTTTTATCAGTCAAGGGCACAGCTTCTAGAAAAACAAGGATGGCCGCGGACTATGCCGCAGTCTGGAGATAGTAAGAGTGGTCACCAGAGGGAGACAGAGCTTGAGACATCAGCAGGCGAATGTCTCTTTCAGCAACAATTCACAAAGCCCAGAGCCTCCGGAGGAAAACAACCAGGGTGGAACTCTTTGTTTGGGTTTAATTTCTTCTTCTACTGCTGCTTTCTTTCCTCTTCCTCCACCTCCTGTCCTACGTCTTCCTTTTCCTTGCCTGTTTCTAAATGGTAAGGAGCAGCTTTACCGGAGTGTGCAAGTCCGAGGAGGATGTTTTCACGAGGTCCAGCCCCTGCCCAGAGCCTCGGCCCCGGAAGCCTGAGCAAACACACCGTTGTCTGTGTGTGAAGGCATGAGTTTCCACATCTCCGTCAGATCCTGGGGCTCTTGACCGAGACACAAAAGCAACACTAGATAAAATTTTTCTTTCTTTCTTTCTTTCTTTCTTTCTTTCTTTCTTCCTTCCTTCCTTCCTTCCTTCCTTCCTTCCTTCCTTTCTTTCTTTCTTTTTTTTTTGGAGGAAAGCAATTGAACACAGCCAAGGCAAAGGAGAGTTTGATTGGAATTCATCTGTAGGATTTTTTTTTTTTTTTTTTTTTTTTTTTTGCCTCAAAAGTATGTTAGATTCTTAAATACCAAAACACTGCCTGTAAGGAACAGATACACGAAGCTATTCTGATATCTGGCATCGTTTTTTAAAGAACTAGTTTCTAATTTCTGGATTTTAAACTCTCTGAAGGCTTCTCCTTACAATATGTGCCACAAAGTGGCAGCGAAATGAATTTTTTAAATTCATAGGATTGGGGCTCCTGGGTGTCTCAGTCGGTGAAGTGTCGGACTCTTGATTTCAGCTCAGGCCATGGTCTCACTGTTCATGAGTTCAAGCCACGTGTCAGGCTCTGTGCTGACAGCGCGGAGCCTGGTTGGGATTTTCTCTCTCTCCCCTCTCTCTCCCTCTCTGTCTCTATCCCTACCGCACTTGTGCACGCGCTCTCTGTCTCTCTCAAAATAAATAAACGTTAAAAAAAATATTTATTTGGTGTCTTGAGCCAATTGCTGTTGGGGAAAAGAGACTCTGCTGTTGGGGAAAAGAGAATTATTTTTCTGCCAGTGCCCCCACTAAAACAGTAACTCATTGTCCTTGGCAGTTGGAGATGCCTACCACGCTCTAGTCCCCTTTCCCTTGGCCCACTGTCCTCCAAGTGGACCACCAATCAGGCTCATTCCACTGATGAGATCTGTGACCGACCTGAGTCCTGAGGCCCTAAAGTGAGTCCTCAGGAAGGTGGCAAGATGAAAGGGGTAAGAACCCTTTGTTTCGTTTGGGGTTTGCTGTTTTTGTTTGTTTGCTTACCTGTGTGTTTTGCTCTCTTCACTTCCGAAGGAGGCATTTTGTCTCGCCGCACAGACTAAGGTGAGAAGCTCTCCATTTTTCTCTTTGCTGTTGAAAGGTTTCTAAAATACGTGTTTGGTAATATCTCTCCTATAACTCTACAAGGGCTCTGACTGCCTTGTCACCTATTTCCAAAATTATTTGTGGACTCACACATTTCTTAATTTTAGCTCTTTGTGTTTTTTTGGATATATTCTTGAAGTCAAGAGTCTCGAGCTTATTATGAAAGGGTTCATGATGAAAACACTTGTGCAGACCCATAGTTGGGGAAATAGAGAGGAGTGCCTGTCGAGAGTGGGGCAAGGGGTATACAAGAACTTTGGGCTCTAGACAGCAAGGCATTTGAAGGTAACATAATGGTCATGTAGTCATAACTTGGCAAAGAGGTTAGAGAAGGGCAGTGAATAATCAGGAAAAATACTGAGGCTTTAGCTCTGTTTGTCTCTCCCAGATGCTCTCCCTTAAGAACATGGCACACAAAACCGAGGTGAAAAGGAAAGTGACCCAGTACTGTTGAAGAGTTGCAGCTTAGACATCCCATGTTCGAACTGTACTGTGCCTTCCATTTGCTGCATAATCTTGGTCAGTTGACAATCTCACTGAGTTTCAAGGTGCTCATGTAGGAAACTTGCGGGCCCCAGTTGCTAAGATGCCTACAGGACAGGCTCTCCGTGGCCACGACTAGCATTTGCCCTGTGTCCTCAGGGGTGGTACATACATATCTTCCCACAGGCCACCAATTGGTGTAGCTATACTTAGCTGTAGTGAAAACGAGGCTGGGTCATGCCCAAACCTAAGAGAAGGGAGCTTCATGACTGATTGACAACTCTGTGCCACGAAGGACTTACTTATTGGCCGTCTCTGTACCAGATTAAGAAACCAGCTATGACAGTTCAGTTTTCCATTCTGTAAAGTGGTGGCTTCCTCCTTCAGAGGTCATATAAGAAACAGAAGGTATGCTTTAAGACCTTTAATGGAAGGGCAGCAAAAGAGCTGAGGGTGTGGCCACAGGGTTGTGCTTTGAGCCAAAGTTGAGAAAGTGCCTGTATGTCAACAACTCCTTTGATATATTTAGGCCACTTTTTTTTCCAATTTTTTCTAACATTTATTTATTTTTGAGAGAGCATGATGAGGGGAGGAGCAGAGAGAGAGGGAGACACAGAACCTGAAGCAGGCTCCAGGCTCTGAGCTGTCAGCACACAGGGCTCAAACTCACCAACCGTGAGTTCATGGCCTGAGCTGAAGTCAGATGCTTAACCGATGGAGCCACCCAGGCACCCCTAGTCCATCCTCTTAAATGATCCCGTAGTAAATCATTTTTCTTTTTAGTCAAGACACCCTGTTCATAACAGGATTCTAAAAGTTCTGTACCAGTTAAAATCTCCTGAACACGCTAAGTTAAATAGGATAAGTTAGATTTATTTCTTGTTCAGTTAATTGGGCTCTGATTGATTTTCCTCAAGTCATGAAACAAGATAAAAGTAATTCTGGGTAACAGTTGACCCCTCAGTGGCAGATGGACAGAAAGCCTCTGTCTCGGCTCTGTCCGCGCACCCGTCGTGGCAATGCTATGTTGGAAACCCTGCACAGCGCAGAAGAAATAGAAGAACTGGGTAAAGGAGGCAGGGTAGAGAGAGCAATTCAAGATGGAAAGATTCAAGGTGATGGTAGCAGCTTTAGAGTAGAGTCCTCGTCCATGGGGGAGACCCCTGCAGCTTACATCAAGGATGGTGGTCCTTTGTGGGGAAAGTAAAGGTCGGGTGAGGTGGTCCTCTCTTGAAGGATTATGGCATGGAAGCTTCGCACAAGTTCTCCATCTGCTTCTTTACTTTGTCATTTATTCATTTGGCAGATGGTGATCATCTACTGTGTGCCAGGAATGGGACTACTTGGGAACTGAAGAAATGAATTAGACCCCTTTCCAGGGGGTTCATAGTTGAGAGAGGAAGAAGGACACATACAGAGCAGTAAATGCTCTGGAAAAGTTATGAAGGTCTCTTGGCGAACAGATCTTCGATGCCTAGACTACTCATTGTATGTGCACATAGATCACAGACTAAGAGCTGAAACTAGAGATAAACACATATTTATTATGAGCTTTGGTTTTCCATGGTTTTTAGGTCATTGGATTTCCAAACTATTTTTATGACTCGGAAAGCAAGTTTTAAAGGCATCCTGGCCAGCGTATCTGGTTTAATTCTAGTCTCATTTGCTTCCTGACTCTTTAAATAAGCCTTAGCAATATTGCATTCACATTTAGTGAAGTAAATATAATTTGCAAAAATCCAGGTCTGTTTATGTGAGTTCTCATGATTATGTCAGTGCTTCTTATTTTTGGTTTATTTATTATGTTTATCCAGGGCCCTTTTCCCTCCATAAACAAAGCTATTTGCTTTGCTGCCATTTCACTGATTCCGGGGATATTTTTTGTTTTACCTCCAGCTGTTTATCAGTAGGCAAGTGCCCGCACCGGAGTAAAACCCTTCCCTACAGCCGCATGTAACTACTTAGCTCTGGAATCTTCAACAACATTTATAACCACTTTGCACCTGGTGGAATTTTTCAGGTAAATGAAAGAGATGATATCTCAGTCATCCTTTTGCCTCAGATCCTTATTCTAGATCCAAGTCATGGTTTATCATTCTGCTTATCTGATTTTTTATAGGAGCAAATGCTAATACCAGAACTGACAAAGTTTTTAAGAATTTATTTATTGTTTAATTTACATCCAAGTTGGTTAGCATATAGTGCAACAATGATTTCAGGAGTAGATTCCTTAATGCCCCTTACCCATTTAGCCCATGTCCCCCTCCCACACCCCCTCAAGCAACCCTCTGCTTATTCTCTATATTTAAGAGTTTCTTATGTTTCTTCCCCTCCCTGTATTTATATTCTTTTTGCTTCTCCTCCCTTATGTTCATCGGTTCTGTGTCTTAAAGTCCTCATATGAGTGAAGTCATATGATTTTTGTCTTTCTCTGACTCACTAATTTCACTTACCGTAACACCCCCTAGTTCCATCCACATAGTTGCAAATGGCAAGATTTCATTCTTTTTGATTGTCAACTAATACTCCATTGTATGACATTTGGGCTCTTTCCATACTTTGGCTATTGTTGATAGTGCTGCAATAAACATTGGGGTGCATGTGCCCCTTCAAAACAGCATCCCTGTATCCCTTGGATAAATACCTAGTAATGCAATTGCTGGGTCATAGGGTAGTTCTATTTTTAATTTTTTGAGGCACCTCCGTACTGTTTTCCAGAGTGGCTGCACCAGTTTGCATTCCCACCAGCAATGCAAAAGAGATCCTCTTTTTCCGCATCCGCGCCAACATCTGTTGTTGCCTGAGTCGTTAAGGTGAGCCATTCTGACAGGTGTGAGGTGGTACCTCATCGTGGTTCTGATTTGTATTTCCCTGATGATGAGTGATGTGGAGCATTTTTTTCATGTGTGAGTTGGCCATCTGGATGTCTTCTTTGGAGAAATGTCTATTCATGTCTTTTGCCCATTTCTTCACTGGATTGTTTGTGTTTTGGGTGTTCTTTATAGATTTTGGATACTAACTCTTTATCTGATATGTCATTTGCAAATATCTTCTCCCATTCAGTCAGTTGCCTTTTAGTTTTGCTGATTGTTTCCTTTGCTGTGCAGAAGCTTTTTATTTTGATGAAGTCCCAATGGTTCATTTTTGCTGTTGTTTCCCTTGCCTCTGGAGACGTGTTGAGTAAGAAGTTGCTGCAGCCGAGGTCAAAGAGGTTTTTGCCTGCTTTTTCCTCGAGGATTTTAATGGCTTCCTGTCTTACGTTTAGGTCTTTCAACCATTTTGAGTTTATTTTTGCATATGGTGTAAGAAAGTGGTCCAGGTTCATTCTTCTGCATGTCACTGTCCAGTTTTCCCAGCACCACTTGCTAAAGAGACTGTCTTTATTCCATTGGATATTCTTTCCTGATTCGTCAAAGATTAGTTGGCCATACGTTTGTGGGTCCATTTCTGGGTTCTCTATTCTGTTCCATTCATCTGAGTGTCAGTTTTTATGCCAGTACCATACTGTTTTGATGATTACAGCTTTGTAATATAGCTTGAAGTCCAGGACTATGATGCCTGATGCTTTGGTTTTCTTCTTCAAGATTGCTTTGGCTATTCAGGGTCTTTTCTGGTTCCATACAAATTTTAGGATTGTTTGTTCTAGCTCTGTGAAGAATGCTGGTGTTATTTTGATAGAGATTGCATTGGATATGAGGATTGCTTTGGGTAGTATTGACATTTTATTATTTTCTAATTTTTTTTTGAAGTTTATTCATTTTGGGGAGAGAGAGAATGTGAGTGGAGGAGGGGTAGAGAGAGAGACACACACAGAATCTGAAGCAGGCTCCAGGCTCTGACCTGTCAGCACAGAGCCCGACGTGAGCCTTGAACCCAGGAACTGTGAGATCATGACATGAGCTCAAGTCAGATGCTTAGCCGACTGAGCCACCCAGGTGTCCCTTTGGGTAGTATTGACATTTTAATCCAAATCATACAAATCTTCTTAGAGGGAATCAGGAACTTTCTGTAGCCCTGGTACATGGTGGTGATAATACTGTCGAGATTATTTGGTGTGGCAACTATGAACTTGGCTGCAAGCTACTGGGCAGAGCCATGTGTCAACTTGTACCCTCTGCACCTGTCCCCCATGTGGCATGTGATATAAATGCCAATCAGTGCGGGGCGCCTGGGTGGCGCATTCGGTTA
The DNA here is from genome assembly GCF_028749965.1 of Puma concolor. Classification (NCBI taxonomy): domain Eukaryota; kingdom Metazoa; phylum Chordata; class Mammalia; order Carnivora; family Felidae; genus Puma; species Puma concolor. The sequence goes on along the minus strand of NC_141667.1, from coordinate 140,245,581 downwards.
AGCGTCCGACTTCAGCCAGGTCACGATCTCGCGGTCCGTGAGTTCGAGCCCCGCGTGGGGCTCTGGGCTGATGGCTCAGAGCCTGGAGCCTGTTTCCGATTCTGTGTCTCCCTCTCTCTCTGCCCCTCCCCCGTTCATGCTCTGTCTCTCTCTGTCCCAAAAATAAATAAACGTTGAAAAAAAAATTTTTTTAAAAATAAAAAAAAATAAATGCCAATCAGTGCTGAACTGAATGTACTCTTCAATTATGTTTTAATATATTTCAAAGCAGTGAATAATAGTGGAAACAATTTTAAAGCATCTGTTGTACTATTTTTTCACTTAAAATGTTTTGTTTACTTGCTTTTCAGTCTCTGTAGTAAAAGATCCTAGACCCTTGGTCTTTGGGCTTAGATTTCTGGAGTCATAATGCAAATCTAGTGCTCTTAGTAAGCATAATGTTCCTAAAATATTTCTTTGAACCAGGATGTCAAGAAAAAGCTAGAAGGGAAAAAATTTTTCTTTATGAGCTATCAGTTGGCTTTCTGTTACTAAATAACAAATTATCCCAAAGCTTAGTGGCTTCATAAATATTATCTTACAGATTCTGTGGGTCATGAATCCAGACACAGCTCATCCAGGTGCCTCTGGTTCGTGGCCTGTGAGGAGACTGAGATCAAGCTGTCAGCTAAGACTGTAGCCTTCTCTGGGGCTCCGTCCAGAGTGTAAGGCTTCACTGGGGAAGCATCATTCACTTGGATGCCTCAGGTCCTCACTGGCTGTTGGACGAAGGCACTTGTCCTTTACCAAGTGGGCTTCTTCATGAGGCAGCCCACAACATGGCCGCTGGCTTTCCTCAGAGGGAACAAGTTAGAGAGTCAAAGGTCCGCAAGACAGAAGCCACAGTCTTTGGCACACAAACTCAGAAGTGATGTCTCTTCGCTTTTCTATTTGCTGGAATCAAGTCACGAGGGCCAGTCCACACAGAAGGGTGGGTGATTTTCACAAGGGCAAGAATTCTAGGGGAGGAGGGATTATTGGAAGCCCATCCTGGAGGCTACCTACCACAGACTGAATGTGAGTATATGTGAGTATATGTGACTTTGGAAGCTGATCCTTCCCTAGTCAACCCTCAAGATGGCTAAAGCCTCAACCAACAGCTTGATTGCAGCTAAGTAACAGACCATGAGCCACAGCCACCCGGATGTGCTGTGCCTGGGTTCCTGGGCTACAGAACATACAAGCTATATTTGTTGTTTTAAGTCACTAAGCTTTGGGATAATTTGTTAGGCATGTACATATGTGAGTGTGTGTGTGTGTATACGTACGTATATGCCTACACACACACACCACACACACAGGAATTAAACACAAATATCCTTCAAAACAAGATTCCTCTTCCGATAAGATGATTCCCGTAGCTTGAGCCGTCTGTTTTGTGTCACCAAACACATTCTTGATAGACAGGTTTACATTTTCAGGATCACTCTCTGAGATATTTCTCAAGTTTGAAAATAAAATATTTACTTCTGTGGACTGAAGGAAAGAAGGAATCCATAGCTTTAGTTGTTGTTCCTGGGAAAGGCAAGTGTGACCCTCCTGCCTGTTGGATGAGCCAAGCAACCTGGGTTAATTTGCTCAACTCTAATCATTGGAGTTTTCAAATGTGTCATTATAACGCCTTCTCTGGGCAGTCAAGAAAATAGGCTATTGTTAGGAAGCAGTTAATATTAATAATGATATTGATGCCGGTACTGAATAGAGAAGGCAGAAGGAATGCCGGGATAGAGTTCCTTCAGAGGCGTCTCTAACCCAGACAACACGAGCTCCAGCTGTTGGGAGGCTTTAAGATCTCCAGGATCAAGGAGAGGTCACATGACAGTCACGAAGTAGAATAATTTTCAAGGTCGCTGCTGGATGCAGATACTTACTATGACTGCGCCAGGTGTAAAAGAGGCGAATGAGAAGAAGCCAAGGAAAAAGAAAACTATGGTGGCCTCGTCTGGATCTTTGGCCCAAAAACCATCGTCATTCATTGAATGGTCCTTCCCGTGACCTTGCAGATCCTGCCTATACACATGAGCTGACTCCCCCGCCTTGCCCCCCTCATTCCAGCCATGCTCACCTGCTGTCACTCCAGGTCTTAGTATGCACCTGCTTCCGAGCCTGGTATGTGCTGATCCTTTTGGAACACTCCTCCTGTGGTTATCATCCCCAGGGCTTGTTCCACAATTCCCTTAATGCCTCTTCCCAAATGCCGTTTTCCCAGAGAAGACTTTCCTGTCAAGCAAACAAACAAACAAACAAACAAATAACCAGAAAAGCTTTCCCTCTGTCAAAAAGTGCCCAGGTCATCACGTAGCCTTTACTCTTCTTTTTCCTTCACAGTGCACCCCTCCAGATGGATCTCACAAGTTTAGCATCTGTCTCCCCCAGCTAGACTGTGGGCTCTCTAAGGGCAGGATGCTGGCCATTTCATGCATTCACCACGGAATCCCCAGAACTTGGATCGGCACCTGGCACATTGTAGGTACTCAATCAATTTTTGTTGAATAAATATTAAATGCTTATATACTTTGCCAGATATAATTACCAGCAGTTCCAGACATTTGCTTCTACAGACCTTGCGAGAGCTGCTGGGAGAAATCTTGTTACCATTATCACTATTTGAGCGTTGGATTCAAAGAAGTTAAATTATCCAAAACTGCCCATTGAGTGGGTGATGGATGTGGCTGTGATCCCAGGACTGTCTTAGTCTGCGCTCTTAGCCTAATAACCCCTTTCAGTGAAATGATTATATAAATACAGTCAGCCTTGAAGTAGTAACAGAAACTCCTGTCGAATTGTATACATCATTGGGACTTTGCCTGGTCCCTGCTCGTGAAAATAAGACAGAAAACTGCATCCAGGCCGGTATTGGCAGGTTCTGTCACTGCTATAATTGAGTTCCTTTCCTCCCTGGAGCCCCATCTTCCTTCCTTTTCTGGACGAGAGCTCTCAAGGAATAGTTTGGGTGAATTATCTTTAATTTGAAAATCAAGGGCAGAAAAGCAAACTCTCTTGGTAATTGCAGGAGGATTGAAGGGGGGGGTGGATATTTAAAATCACAGGTTTGTTTCTGATGCCAGGAGAAAGCTGTTGAGGGCAAGGGATTGGAGCTTGGGATGAAATGACCAACAGCCAGATTCTCTTTCTGAGACCCTGCCAGCGCTCAGTCTGTAGAAGGAATTTAGGAGATTGGGGAGTGTGTGCTAGTCCCGGGAAGATAATGGCTTGGTTTTGTCTTCTCTGTTCTAGCACCTCCTGTTTAATTGCTTTCTGAGTGGCAGGCACCATGCCGTGCACATAACCTACTATGTCCCTGCAAACTCTCAGCGAAAGCAGGGATTTGACTATCCGTGTGTTCATCGCTTAGAAACACCAGCACTTGCTCAAAACATTAGTAATTAAATACACAGTGGTCGCTGAATACCATCTATTTTATCTGTGGAGTTAGACGCCAAAAGATTCTGGGTTTTTTCATTACAGAATATATGCCTGCACATCTGTTTAGCTTGGTGGATACAGAAGTACGAAACCTAGGCTGGAGTCAAACGTAGCCTTGTATGCTCAGATTGGTTCTTCCGCATGACTTTTGCGGTACTGAGACGAGACAAACTCTCCGCTGTAAACTTCTCTCTTCACACGGCTCGTGTTCCTGGTACGGCCTCATTCACCAGCACACCTGAAACTAATGACGTTGGTTAGCGTACTCACCGAGGTAGCGATTGTCAGTAACAGCCAGCCAGGCGGTTGGCGACAGCCTGCTAGAATCTTAGATGACAATCAGAGGAACCCCCTAAGATTGGGTCCATCTCCTTGGGGGCAGGATCACAGGGTTTTCAAAGATCAAGGATACATTTCTAGTAAAATAAAATAAAGATATAAGGGCACAAGGGTTCCCATAAAAATAAAAAAATGAAAATGAAGAAAAGCAAGGAGGAGGACATAGTCCTGGGCTGCGGAGACAGCAAGGTTACGGTAATTATCAACCGTCTTCAGGCCCCCATGCAGTTCCCTTACTGGCCAGCAGAGAGCGCTGTTGGCATGCACATGTAACCTTGCATCTCCAGCCAGGCCAAGCTTCGCTTACACTCTTCCTAGAACGGGGTTTGATACGGGGAGGACAGCTTAGGTGAAGGTAAAAAGCACTGGACTCAGAATGAGGAGACATAAGATACAACCGTAGCCCAAGCTCATCCTTGGCAAGTCTCTGTGAATCAGTTTGGGGGCTGTCAAAGGAGGGGGTGGGCTGGACTAGTAAAAAAATATCCTTTTCCATGTCCTGAGCGCTTACTGCATGCCAGACCCCATGCGAGGCCCTTCCATCAGCAGGGGTACCAATCCTGACTCTGCTATACGTAGGGGATCTCTGTGATTTGGGTCAAGTTACTCACTCTCTTTAAACTTCAGTTTCCTTGTCTACAGATTAGCTGGAACAAATCTTCCTGAAATTACCCTGCAGATTAAATTTAAGTGGATGTATACAAAGCCTTTAGACACATCACCCGACCTGTCAACAAACGGCAGCTACCATCAATTACCGATTTCTTTTTTTCTTGTTTTTCTTTAAGTCTATTTATTTATTTATTTTGAAAGAGAGCACGAGCAAGGGAGGGGGAGAGAGAGAGAGAGAGAGAGAGAGAAGGGTTAGCACAAGATCCAGTGGGAGGCTCAAACCCAAGAAGCCAATCACAAGATGATGCCTGAGCTGAAATCAAGAGTCTGGTGCCCACACGGGCTGAGCCCCCCAAGCATCCCAAATTACCGATTTCATTTTATCTCCACGATCATCCTGCAAGGTAGCGAGTCCCTGTTTTCTGTTCTATAAGTAAGGACTCCTGAGGCTCAGTGATGTTCAGAATGTAGCTGTGGTGACCTAGCGTAAAAGTAGCATCACCTGGATCAAAATCGAGCAGTGATCTTTCTACTACACTATGCTAAGCGTTCTTCAACCTTACACACTAGATTTGGACTCTTCCATCTTTTGGACTCTCACTTAGCCATGGGACTGATGCAGGTGGAAGCAGAAACAGCGTGGCATTCACAAGATATACTAGGCTAAGCGAGCCACCCCCTAGGATCAGAGCAAGCTTACCACGTAAGGAGAGATGGAGTCAGCTCTGAAACTTGCCAGTTTGGTACCAGCCGCTTTAACCTAATGTCTTGGCAACTTTTGTGGTTGTTGTTTCGGCCGCTTCCTTTCACCCTTCAAAGTATGTGTGGAAATTAACTCTGTAAGGGGGTATAAGTCATCTTTTATCTAGAGATATCTGAAGGAGCAGTGTTAAATCAAGGGCTCTTGGATAAAGTCTCACGAAACGCCACTTGGGAAGCTTCTGCTTCCCCAATGTATTGCCCTTCATCCAAGTAGATGGAACCCTCCCCCGCACCTGCCCCCCTTATGGACAAGGACCTTCCCGCTGCTGGATTGTATCACGCCACACTTAGCGCCTTAAGAATAACACAAGCCACCATCTATGTCTGCCTCCCTGTTCCATTCTGTGTTCAACACCCAACACATACTGTTCTCTGTTCTCCCAACAACACTGCAGTGTTTGTATTTTTTTTTTTCCTGTTTGACAACTGGGGAAACAGAAGCCTGGAAGGAAGGGTGGTGAACCCCATAGTACATGATTGAATGGGGATGTGAACTCAGGATTGTTGGACTCCAGATGCCACTGCCCTTCTACCCCTCAATTTCCCCTCCCCAATAGTCCTCGCTATAGAAACGGATTCGCTTCTGCACCTCAAGCTACCTTATGTCTTTGGAGAGTCACAGGGCTGTGTTCTGGCTCAGTTTGGTTGGTTTTTGTAAGAAGAATTCACTCTCCCGTCCCTTGTTGGCTTTCTAGTAGGAGGAGCCTGGGATACGTTTCTTTCTCTTCCTTCGCACGTGGGTTCTGGGTAAAAATCTGTGCTCTGGACGCAGTGGGATGCATTGCATTGGATTTGGAAAGTTGGAAGCTCTTCTTTCCCCACCGACAGTGGCAACAGAGGCGTGGGCTGTGGAGAAGAGTAGCCTCTGTGCCCCCCTACCGATCACCAGCTCAGTGCTGAGGTGGTTCTCCAGGATTGCAATGGTTTCTGCAGCTCTCTGACTCCCGACCGCAGCTATGGCAGTGAACCCGGAAGCTAGTCACAGACGCCTAGCCTTTCTAGTACTTTTGTCAGCACTTTAGTCTCTGTTTGAAATACTTCTAGTTATTTCTCCTTTCCTGTCTAAACCCTGACCGGTATTATTCATAGCTTCTTCTCATGCTTCTTTTCTTCTAAATACTCCTTAAATACAAGGGCGCTCTTAGATTCCGGATCTTCCCTTCCTGTCTTCTTACTTAAGACACTGTTTGGGATACCACTTGTATCTGTGTTTTCACTTATAATCTTTATGCCAGTGATGTCCAGTTCGGCATTTCCAGCCTAGACCTCTGCTGTGAGCTCCCGTACATGTAGCCAAATCTTCAACGAGCACATTCATGTGAATATCTCACGTGCGTCACTGGGCACATTCACATGAATATCTTGCGTGTGTCCTAGTCCACATACTTTTGCTAGGTAGCAAACCACCCCAAAACATAGTGGTTTAAAACACCCATTTTAGGGGTGCCTGGGTGGCTCAGTTGGTTGAGCGACCGACTTCGGCTCAGGTCATGACCTCACAGTTTGTGAGTTGGAGCCCCGCATCCGGCTCTGTGCTGACAGCTCAGAGCCTGGAGCCTGCTTCCGATTCTGTGTCTCCCTCTCTCTGTCCCTCCCCCACTAATGCTCTGTCTCTCTCTGTCTCAGAAATAAATAAACGTAAAAAAAAATTAAAAAACAAAACAAAACAAAAAAAACACCCATTTTACTATGCTCACAGATTCTTTGGGCCAGGATTTCAAAGGGGATACATGAGAGCTGGCTGATCTGTAATACACCATGTCAGAGACCTCAGTGGGGACAATTCAAGGTTCAGGCAACTTGATAGTTTGGGCCTAAAATCATGTGGATATGTTTGGCGGTTGATGTGACCTGTTGGTTGAAAGCTTGGTGGAGCTGTTTGCTGGGAAAACTGCACGGAGCCTCTGCATGTGGTGTCTCCACCTGGTGCCATTTTGGACATCCTCCCAATATGGCACCTGCATCCTGAGAGTAAGCATCCCAAGAGGGCAACAGAACAGGAGTGCGTGAAATTTTTATGATACAGCTTTATAAATCACATGGCATCAATTCTGTCATATTTCGTATTTGTCGTGGCAGTCACAAAGTCCCCACCCAGGTTCAGAAGGAAGGAACATAGACCCCCGTCTCTCAGCGGTGGACATATTGAAATCCAAATGTAATAAGAGCATGTGACCATCTCTAGAAAATACAATCTGCCACATATGAAAAACTCAGCATGTCCAAAACCCAAATCATCATCTTTCCTGCCCTCCTAATCTGCATGCCCTTAGTGAGTAATGCCATTATCCCTCAGTCACATGAGCCAGAAACTTTGGCGTTGATCCAGAATCCTACCCAACCCCCTCACATGGAACCCTAGTTCCCACCCACTTAATTTGTTATCCAGTTCTTCCAGTCTTGCATTCTAAATAGATCTAGAACATATCTCTGTTTATGCCCATGGCTTTGGTTCAGGCCATCCAATTAGGCACCTGTCTCTCTCCTTGTTCTGGCTTCCCCCTCTCCACCCATCCCCAGCTTCACACCTGTTTTCTGAGCTGCTGTCAGGGTCCTTTTCTGAATTCTAAATCAGAGCTCAGTACCCTTCGTGGGCTCCCCAAATGCCCTAATTTACTGTGTCGAGCCATCAACATGAGCTCTTCCTCTACCTCACTCTCATGGTGACCGTCTTTACCCTCCAGCTATACCAACCCATTTCTGGGTCCCCAAAGTCACTGAGGACCCTTCCACTGCTGCAGAGCCCTTGCGCACAGTTGCCCCTTCTGCTGTCCTTCGTCCCCCCCTTCCTTGCCCTCCAAGACTCAGACAAGGAATTCCCTCTTGCAGGAAGACTTCCCCATGTCTCCTCCCCCAGGCTGAGTAGGCAGCCACCTTCTTGATTTTCGTTCACTTCTTCTTTATATTTAGCTAAACCATTAGCTTGCTTTGATATTGGCAACCTTCCATTTCTGATTGCTCTGCAAAACATATGCGATATGGAACTTTAAAGCTGAAAGGCAGCTCGCCTATATGTTCCAACTTATACAGCCAAACTTGGATGTTGTCATTTTGGGAACGAGAACCGTTGTCAGCCAGGTTATACAGATCAGACGTAGGCAGGTTGGGAACTTTCTCTTTGGACCCCTAGGAAGACTTAGCCCCTCTCCTCCAGGGAAAGAGGAGGCAAGGAGATTGTTTTTTAGCTTTGAAAAGATCTTCAGTTTTCTTTTACTGATCTCTCCGGTGAAAACATCCTTCATGAATGAATCAGGCATTTTCTTTCTTCTTTCTTTCTAATTTGTCTTATTTTACGTTTTCTGCCTAAAGTGAGGGAAAAAGCAAACTCACAGGATTCACCCTATCGAAGAAGTAACTCCAAAACATCCAAACTAAATCAGAACTTAAGTTCTCTCTTTTCTTCTCAAGAGTATTTACTTCCTTCTTACAATGCTGCTGAAGGCAGTAGTTGATATGGTTCGAGAAAACCAGCAGACATCAATAGCCCCGATAAATAAAATTGTCACAACCTCTTCAATTCCACATCTAGCTCCTTGATCTAAAAACACTTTCTTCAGGAAGCCAAGGTGTTTTATTAGTAAAGTGATGTGTTTGCTCCCCAAAATGAGGAAGAGGTGAAATGTTTTTTTAAAAAGACAGAAGAATATAGTAATAGGAAGCTGCTGTTTCTTCCCCTCTTGTGTAGGGGAGGAAACAAGCAAAGATCATCTGTATTGCGACCGCCAGCATTTATCAGTTTTGTCTGCTCTCATTGCAATCAGGTGCAGAGTTCTAAGAAGCAGAACCCCGGGAAATGGCTTCCATCACTCTCTCCAGTAGAACGAAGCAAGGGTGACGTGTTTTCCTACGGCAACTTCCATTGATGCTTTAAATATAGCAGGTACAAAAATACTTAAATCTTGCAGGTCAGGGAAGGAAAGGCCAAGAAGTGTTATAGTGGCTTTGAAACAAGCCATAATGATTTGGCCTCTGTGAGACAAAGATGACACTACCTCGTTGTAGAAACTTTAGAACTTATCACCTACAAACAGAAGGAACATCTCCCATGGTCCTATCACTTACAGATAATCATCGCTAATATTTTAGTGCATATCCTAACAGTTCCTCTCTCTCCCCTTCTCTTTCTTCCTTCTCTCTCCATCCCCCTTCTGTGAGTGTGTGTGCGAATGCGGGCGTGTAAACGTGGACTCAGATACACGTGTTAACAGAATGAGAGCATACTTTAGTTCTTGTCTCATGACCTGAGTTTTAACCTACCTTTTCAAACGTTTTTCTGAAATTGTATTCAATGAAACCATAGAACACCAACGTGAAATGGTAGGGGATGTACCCAGTACTCTGCTGGTGGGTGACAATGGCCTTTGAATTATAGAATTTGGGGCATCAGTGACTGGCTAAGAAGGAAGCTGCTTTGGGTGGGAACTGGGAGGAGAATGAGAAACTCAATGGTGCCAAAAACCTCGTTATTTCTACCCAACATGGACTCCACCAGTGGACATTCCGTGCAGAGCGCCTGGTGACCTGACTCCGTCAGGATGGCATCACTGTCTGACGGCTTCCCCACCCAGCTCTGCTTCTTGACCATCCCTTCGCAGGCCTCGCTGCGGCTTAAACTTTGTGTTGCCAGCTCTGTCTCAGCATCTGCCTCCCGGCGAGCCTACAGACATAGGCCCTCCTGTGAGTCCCAAGAGCGTTCATTTGCACATTTGGCTTAGGAGTAGGATTGCCCAGTAGACTATGGAATACTCCATGAAATTTGAATCTCAGATCAACAAGTCAGTGTAAGTATGTCCCAGGCAACATGTTTAGGATATACTTATCTAAAGAAAGTCATTCATTGTTGATCAGAAATTCACATTTAACTAAAAATCTTGTATTTTCATCTGCTGAATCTAACAACTCACTTCTGGGGTTATCTTTGTATCTATGAAACTTATCTCCTTAACTAGATCATAAGGTCTTTGAGAATATGGGCCTCAGGTTTTAGAATTTTTTGTTTCCCCAGAGCCTCCTCAGGAAGCAGTGATTTCTAACTGAGGGGTCCTTGAACAGTTCCTGGAGGGCCACAAACGTCCTAGAAAATGAAAGCTATGTTTTGTAGCTTTGTGCTCTGTAGATGAAAAGTAACATATACAATTGCCTGTAACTTGCTCAGTATTCCTCAGTCCTCACAACACTGTGAAGTAAGCTTCCTCAAGAAAAAAACAAAACAAAACAAAACATAATTGCTGTTTCCATTTTACAGATTAAAATTAGAAAGATCTTGTGCTTGTGTGCACAAGATCACACAAAAGATAAATGAGATATTTAAGTCACATTCTCAGTCCCAGAAATCCTGTAGTCCTTCCTTCCTATAGGAAAAACATGGCATAATTTTGTCAATTGAAAGATACATACGTTCATGGGGCGCCTGGGTGGCTCAGTCAGTTGAGCGACTGATTGATTTCGGCTCAAGTCGTGATGTCATGGTCATGGGTTGGAGCCCTGAGTCAGGCTCTGCACTGAGTGAACCTGCTTAAGATTCTCTCTCTCTCTCTCTCTCTCTCTCTCTCTCTTTCTCCCTCTCTCTCTCTCTGCCCCTCCCCTGCTCACAAGCACTCTCTTTCTCTCTCTCTAAAAAAAAAAAAAAAAGACAGCTTCAAGTTAGCTTTTGTATAGAAACAAGTCTGTTGTTAAAAACGAATGACAGACAATAGTGTGCCTTTGTGTGGGAAGCCCCCATGGGCCCTTCTCAACTAAATATGGAAAATGATGTTGAGTGTTATAGTCTAATGTTTGTGTCCCTCCCAAAATCCATAGGTTGAAGCCCTAACCCCAGTGTGATGATGCTACAAGATGGGGCCCTTAGGAAGTAATTAGGTTTAGATGAGTTCATGAGAGTGGGGCCCCATGATGGTATTAGTGCCCTTCTAGGAGGAGGAAGAGACACCAGAGCTTTCTCTCCGCCATGTGAGGTTAGCACAAGAAGGTGTCTGTCTGCAAGCCAGGTAGAGGGCCCTCACCGAGACCTGAATATTCCAGCACCTTGATCTGGAATTTCCCAGGTTCTAGAAATGTGAGAAAAAATATCTGTTATTTAAGCCACCCGGTCTGTAGTATTTCATTACAGCAGGCTGAATGAAGACAGTGAGTTTCAGATTGTCTCTGAGTCTTGACCAGCACAGCATTGTAACATTCGATATAACAAAGACTCAATGATGAACGTTAGGGCAACATTCTTTGAGTTTTAGCCACATGGGGCTATTGGCCAGGAGTCCAGTTGCAGGCCTGCCATCACTGCATTTTCCAGAACTTACACTGCATTTTACAGATGATGATAAGAAATCAGAAGAAGCAGTCCTACTGGCCCACCCCTGCCTGAATTTCCGTCCTGCACCCTAGAACTTGGCTGGTCTAGCCTGAGCAAATTGTCCAACTCTGTTGTCAGCATTCCTATAGAAAAGGGGCATTTCTCCCTTTCTTATAAATACAAATTGTGCCACTTGAAAATAAATCCAACACAGGGGCACCTGGGTGGCTCAGTCAGTTGAGCGTCCAACTTCAGCTCAGGTCATGATCTTGCAGTTCGTGGGTTCGAGCCCCACATCAGGCTCGCTGCTGTCAGCCTGTCAGCATGGAGCCTGCTTCCGACCCTCTGTCCCCCTCTCTCTACCCCTCCCCACTGTACTCTCTCAAAAATAAACATGAAAATAACAATAATACATCCAATACACAAAAGCATGAACTCATAAAACATAAAGTTGGAGATGGCTATTCACATTACACAGTGTCCTTCATTTAGATCCTTCTTTTCTGAAAAATCTTCCACATGGCACTTGCTCTTGATACAGAAGTCCTTAATATCTCATCAGGGCCTTCACAATCAGGTTTTTCTCCAGCCACTCCCATCTCCAAGGGCCCAGTACCCTGTATTCAAATTACAATCAGTTACTAGCTGTTTTATAGAAATACCACAAGCATTTATACCTTCTTTCCCTTTCTTTTGCTCCAGTGGCAACAATCCCCCCCACACTTTAAAGCTTGATGTGTATCATAAAGAATTTAGTTTTACCCAGAGACGCCTGGGTAGCTCAGTGGGTTGAGTGTCTGACACTTGATTTTAGCTGACGTCATGATCCCACGGTCTTGGAATTGAACACCATGTTGGGGTTCACCCTGACAGCATGGAGCCTGCTTGAGATTCTCTCTCTCTCCCTCATCCCCCTGCCCTCGCCTCTCTCTCTAGAAATTGAAATTGAAAAAAAAAAATTAGTTCTGCCCAAAGAGAAGGCTTGGCCTTTTCCCTCAAGTCCTCACAGGTCATCTCTGGGCTCTTGTAAGTTTCATGCTTGCTAAGAGGTTCTTGGTTTGCCTGGGGGTTTTAGGTAATGCTCTATCTGGCAGTCTAACAATGTGACTTAGGATGGGACCGTCCACACCATGTGGTATTTGGAGTGGAGACTGGCCAGGAAGATCGATAATAGAAGGTAAAGTGGATACCTTAAGTAAAGGGGCATCAGTTGACTTGGAAACTGAGGTCAACCATGTGAGCAATGAGTTAATCAGTTGTGACTACATGATGGAATCCCAACAAAAACTCTACTGAGTCTTGGGTGAGCTCCCCTGTTTGGCACTGCTTTGCACCACACACCAATATTGTCACACGTCAATGCCAGCAAAGTGAGGCTGTCCCCAAGTCAACAAGGAGAGAACAATGAAATATCTGCATTGGATACTTCCTCCCACTCTGCCCTATGTGCTTCCTCCCTTGGCTGATTTTAATCCATATCCTTTCCTTGTAATAAAACGTGATGATGAGTATAGTATCTCTGAGTGAGCTCTGTGAGTCCTTCTTCAGAATTATTAAAACAGAGTTGTTTTAGGAACTCCCTGAACTTAAAGTTGGTGTCAGAAGTGAGAGCAGTCTTGTATGGATGGTGCTCCCAGTAACCTGACCAGCCCTTGGAGATACTTTCTGACTCCTCCAGGAGGCTCCTTCTCTGGGGCCCCACATGTTTTCATACCACATAATAACACAATATATCAGGGTTCCTGTGTGTATTAGTATCTGATTGCTGCTGTAACAAATTACCACAGGCTTAGTGGCTGAAAGAAACACTTCTATTGCCTTACTCTTCCAGCCCTCACAATTTCAAAATGAATTTCACTGGGCTAAGATAAAGGTGTCAGCAGGGTTGTGTTCCTTCTAGAGGCTATAGAGGAGAATCTGTTCCTTTGCCTTTTACAGTTTCTAGAGGTTACCTCCGTCCCTTACCTCATGGCCTCTTCCTCTGTCTTCAAAGCCAGCAGCCTAGCATCCTCCATTCTGTCCCATTCTGACAATCCCACCAGTTGTTCTAAGGTTTCTTGTGATTGGGGGAGAGGGGGTCCCCACATTATCCGGGATAACCTTCCTATCTCAAGAGTCTTTTTTATCCAAGTTTATTTATTTGTTTCGAGAGAGAGAGAGAGATCTCAGAAGGGGCAGATGGAGAGAGACAGAGAGAGAGACTCCCATGCAGGCTCTGAACTATCAGTGCAGAACCCAATGCGGGGCTCAAGCCCACAAACCCTGAGATCATGACCTGAGCTGAAACCAAGAGTCAGATGCTTAACCAACTGAGCCACCCCTGAACCACATCCCCCCACCCCCCACCATCTCACGAGTCTTAACTTAATCACACTTGCAATGTCCTTTTTGCCATATAAGGTAACATTCACTGGTTCTGGGAATGAGGATGTGGATGTCTTGGGGGAAGGGGCATTATCCTGCCTACCACAATGCTTAATAATTTTGATCCAAAATTATCTCAGAGTTTATTTAAGTATCATAAGCCCCCTATTTGCATTAAAGTAACTAAGAAGAATTACAATGATTTACTTTGGATTTATTGCTGGGATCGCTTAACCTATTGATAATGGCAGATACATTTATTGATGATGGTCATAACAACTATAGGCTTGCTGTACACATCAGCTGAAACAGTTCCTATAAATCACTTAGAACAGTGCCTGGCGCATAGAAACTACACAATCCATGGTAGTTTATTGAAACTATTATTTCTCCTATTATTGTTATCATTACCATTATTTCTCTGATACATAACAATGGCGTGAAGTATGTGGGAGGTCAAAATGCCTCCCTGAAAGAGAAAAAAATATCAAATGTTGGTTCTAGATCTTAAGAGCATGAGAGAAGAAGAAAGGGGCGATGAGAAGGGAAGAACAACAAGAAATTGGAGGCATTTTATTGAGTTGAGAATCTCACCTTCGAATATCCATATCCAACACGTATGGATTATTCAGTGCGGTTTGAAACCAACACTGAGGGAAAGCAGAAGGGGGAGGGATAAAGGGCAACTCAACTTTCTCCGGGCCTGTAGCGGGTCTGGGGCTGCTGAAAGGAGGGACGTGCCCCCTATCTGAGCTAGTGAAAGACACAGATCCCGACAGCCCCTTCAGCTCACCCAGGACCGCCAGTTACCGTCTGCCTCACTGCCTCTTCAAGTCTAGGGGCAACGTGAATAAGGATAATGATGTGAAAGTAAATACAACATGCTGGTAATTACTTCTAGGTTCTGCCCTTTCATAAAATCTAATAAAATCGGACTTTAAATGTCTATCTTCATAATGCAGCTGTGATATGTTTGTTCTGGTATTACTTTTTTTTTTTCTTGGTCTGTCTCGAACTAAAAAAAGGTACGTTTCATTGGAAAACAGTACATTTTTTATTTTAAGTGGAATAGAAAAAAATTGATTTTTTTTTCTAAGCTCTAATTGCAAACATGTCAAATAACATGTCACATTTAAAGGCTGTCATGGGAGCCGAACAGTGTAATTGTATATGGACAGTGCTATCTAATTTAGCTGGGTTTGCATGATTTACTAGGATGTGTTGCCATCGGTTGCATTATTTAGATCTTTGATAATCTCCTTCTTTTCCCTAGTAATCTAAACCTGCAAATTTTTCGCTTCTCTTGCATCAGGAGGTCATTTTTGTCAATCACATTATCTGGATGCAACAGGAATTAAGCCCAAAACAGAGGTGGAAAAAAGGAGCGACCCAGCAGGTTAATAGTTTAGAAAGCCAGAACTGGTGTTCTGGGCACCCAGGATAAATGGGCTAGTCCGGGCTTTCAGGGATCTGCTTGTATATGTTTTGTGGAACTCTGTAATTGTTGGGAAAAGTCACGGCCAAAACTTTTTCTCACGAAGAAGGCTTCTTTATGTCCTAGTATCTCTGAATATAATATAAATTCAGGTCACAGCACTAATTTGTCAAACTTAGGTTGGGTTGCAACATTTTCAACACAATTTGTTTTCAGTAAGAACTGAAGTGAGCTATTTTCAAGCTTCTATGTCCTACACCAGATTAAGTTTTAAAAGCTTTGAACTTGATTAGTGTGAATGGGTCTCTGTATTTATGGGCCTACTGCCCCCTTAGGAGCCCTCTAGGCTTATAAAATAACAGTACCCTTTGACATAGTTGAGATGCTCATAAAACACAATAATACTGATGGCTCTAGCTTGGGGCTCTTCACACGGGGCCATCCACATTCTCTGTTCTCAATCCCAGGCTCCAAGCCCCATGCAGGATAGGTGTGAACCTTGATAGCATCTGTCCGAGGGAAAAACAGCAGCTCAGTCCGAGGCAGCTGATGAGTCATGAAAAGTTCTGGAAAAACAACTCATAAGTAATTGCATTAGGATGCATGCTGTGGCTACTCAGGCCCCTTTTTCCTTTTAATTTGCCGTGGACCTCCTATCTGGAAACTGGTTATCAACAAACATATTCTGGTGAGTGATTCATAGAGTGGAAACTAGCTCATGTGGTAGCTAGGTTTGCCATTGCTGCCACAACTTGAAAGGTGTGCTTTTTCTGAGAGAGAGGAAGTATGGTCTTCACTCAGGAAAATGAGTAATGTGGTTCTGGATCTTGCGTAGCTATCACACTCTGAGCTTAGATACATTCTTTGAAATATACAAGGGAGAGCCTAGTTCTTTACCACGCGTGAGGCCATGATAAACAACTCTTGGAAAGGAAGAAAAGTGGAATCGTTGGGACGATAATTAATTGACAAAGTGGGTGAAAGCAACTGACTGAGTCAGAAACACTTATACAGACATAGCTTGTTTTATGGTGCTTCACAGACACTACATTTTTTAACATATGGGTGGTTTGCGGCAATTCCTTGTCGCGCGAGTCCCTCGGAGCCATTTTTGGTCACTTTGGGTCTCATGTCACATTTTGGTAATTGCCACAATGTTTCTAAGTTTTTCCTTATTATTATATTTGTTATGGTGATCTGTGATCAGTGATTATGACCACAGAGAGGTCAGAGGATAGAACTTTTTAGCAATAAGGTATTTTTAAATTAAGGTATATACTTTGTTGTTTTAGATATAATGCTATTGCACATTCAATAAACTATAGTGTAAACACGACTTTAATGTGACCTGGGAAGACAAGAAATTTATTTGACTTGCTTTATTACAATGATCTGGAACTGAACCCACAGTACCTCCAACGTACGCGGAGTTACATATATATATATATATATATATATATATATATACATACACACACACACATATATATATAAATTTTTTTATTTTAGACAGAGTATGTGAGCAGGGGAGAGGGGCAGAGAGAGAGAGAGAGAGAGAGAGAATCCCAAGCAGGTCTCGATCCCACGACCCTGGAATCATGACCTGAAGCGAAATGAAGAGTCAGACGCCCAACCAATTGAGCCACCCAGTCACCCCTTAAATATATATGTATTTTTAACTTCACACATAAATGTGCATTTCTTTGCCAGTCTTTTCACTTAATGCCATTACTTTGTGTACATACTAATTGCAATCCTTTGTTGACTTTATTTCACAAACCGGAATGCATGATCTGTGATTTATATTTCCGGTTTCTCTAAAATGCAATGAGATCTTTTAAAATTTGTGATGTAGGGGCTCAGTCAGTTGAGAGTTCAACTTCAGCTCATGTCATGATCTCACCTTGTGTTGACTTCAAGCCCCACGTCGGGCTCTGTGCTGACCGCTCAGAGCCTGGGGCCTGCTTTGGATTCTTTGTCTCCCTCTTTCTCTGCCCCTCCCCTGCTTATGCTCTGTCTCTCTTTGTCTCTCAAAAAAAAAAATACACAAATGTAAAAAAGAATTTTTAAAAAGTACATAAAATTTGTGATATAATCTCTGTGCAAGAGCCAACTAGGTTTGTATGCAGTATTTACCAGGATTTCAAAACTATCTCCCTTGTACTATATTCAAGGGCAATGTTTTTTTAACTGTTTATTCATTTTTGAGAGAGAGAGAGACAGTGTGTGAGCAGGGGAGGAGCAGAGAGAGAGGGAGACACAGGATCCAAAGCAGGCCCCAGGCTCTGAGCTGTCAGCACAGAGCCCAACGTGGGGCTTGAACTCACACAACGTGAGATCATGACCTGAACCGAAGTCAGACGCTCAACCAACTGAGCCACCCAGGCACCCCTCGAGGACAATCTTTAAAAACAACTTTGCCAAGATCGAATGACTCTGACTGCGCTTTCATTCAGATCATTACTCAGAATTGTTTTTGCAGTGACTTTGGAAGATAAGGTAACATCTCTTCCCAGACAGAGAGCAGACTTGCTTACTCCTTGCTTAAAGAAAGATTAGACTCCCCAACTCTAGTGATCCTCGGCTGTAATGTAAGCCAACTGCACGTGTAGTCTATCACATTGGTGAGACTTGGAAGCAAAGGGGACTCCTGCAAATCTGCCAATGTTCCTGTTGCTTGTTACACCATGGGTAAAAAAGTGCTTTGTCCCTGACCCAAGAGTCTTATGTCTTCTGCCAGCATCCATGAAATAATCATGGGCTGATTCATTAGTTTGTAAGTAGAGTAAAAATCAAATCTCAGACCTGACAACCCTTAGCAAGCATGAAGCTCAACCGGTAGTTCTGGAAATATGCAGAGGTGTTCGAATATAACCTGTTAACTGCATGCATTCAATGTGCAATAAACTTCAATCAGAATGTTGGTTCTTCAGTGGAAAGCCGACATAGATATTCTGGTTAAGTTGGCTAGGTACAAGTAAATTAAGACAGTACATACTATATGAGGGACATCTGGCTGGCTCAGTTGGAAGAGCATGTGACTCTTGATCTCAGGGTTATGCAGTAGAGCCCCGCGTAAGGTGTAGAAATGACTTAAATAAGTGAAACTTAAAAAAGATAATTAATTATGGCACAAAAACAGACACACAGATCAATGCAACAGAATAGAGAACCCAGAAATGGACCCACAAATATATGGCCAACTAATCTTTGACAAAGCAGGAAAGAATATCCAGTGGAATAAAGACAGCTTCTTCAGCAAGTGGTGCTGGGAAAACTGGACAGTGACATGCAGAAGAATGAACCTGGACCACTTTCTTACACCAGACACAAAAATTAACTCAAAATGGATGAAAGACCTAAATGTAAGACAGGAAGCCATCAGAATCCTCAAGGAGAAAGCAGGCAGAAACCTCTTTGATCTTGACCATGGCAACTTCTTTCTCAACACGTTTCCAGAGGCAAGGGAAACCAAAGCAAAAATGAACTATTGGGACTTCATCAAAATAAAAACCTTCTGCACAGCAAAGGAAACAATCAGCAAGACTTGAAAACCAACTGACAGAATGGGAGAAGATATTTGCAAATTACATATCAGATAAAAAGTTAGTATCCCGAATCTGTAAGGAATTTATCAAACTCAACACCCAAAACACAAATAATCCAAGGAACAAATGGGCAAAAGACATGAAAAGACACTTCTCCAAAGAAGACATCCAGATGGCCAACCGACACATGAAAAAATGCGCAACATCACTCATCATCAGAGAAACACAAAACCACAATGAGATACCACCTCACACCTGTCAGAATGGCTCACATTAACACCTCAGGCAACAACATATGTTGGCGAGGATGCAGAGAAAGAGCATCTCTCTTGCACTGCTGGTGGGAATGCAAACTGGTGCAGCCATTCTGGAAAACAGTATGGAGGTTCCTCAAAAAACTAAAAATAGAACTACCCTACGACCCAGCAATTGCACTACTAGGTATTTTTCCAGGGGATACAGGGATGCTGTTTCGAAGGGGCCCATTGACAATAGCCAAAGTATGGAAAGAACCCAAATGTCCGTCGATGGATGAATGGATAAAGAAGATGTGGTATATATATACAATGGAGTATTACTTGGCAGTCAAAAAGAATGAAATCTTGCCATTTGCAACTACGTGGATGGAACTAGAGGGTGTTATGCTAAGTGAAATTAGTCAGTCAGAGAAAGACAAATATCATATGGCTTCACTCATATGAGGACTTTAAGACACAGAACAGGTGAACACAAGGGAAGGGAAGCAAAAATAATATAAAAACAGGGAGGAGGACAAAACAGAAGAGACTCTTAAATATAGAACACAAACAGAGGGTTACTAGAGGGATTGTGGGGGAGGGGTATGGGCTAAATGGGTAGTGGCATTAAGGAATCTACTCCTGAAATCATTGTTGCACTATATGCTAGCTAACTTGGATGTAAATTTAAAAAATAAAATTAAAAATTAAAAAAAGATAATTAATTTTTTTTAAAAAGACACCACATACTCTGTAAATAAAGGGTAACATGAACGTAGCTTTAATAAAAGTAATGAGTTAAAGCTGATCATGTAATAGAGATAATGACAATCATGAAAAGGGGTAATAACATAGTTGAAACCTAGAATAAAAGTTAGTGAATATAAAAGAAAATTCAGTATGCCCTTGTATCCTTATATTAGTCACCTAATGATAAATGACTCTTTATATTTTCCACAGCAGTTAGGCTCTCCTTCAATATGACTTTTAGAAGTAGGAAGAATCCAGTCATCCGCAGTCATTTGTTAGGTCACATCTTGATTTGATTTCTATTAGATCTCGCTCTCTCTCTCTCACGCATACACACACACACACACACACACACACACACACACACAAACACACACACAGCCTTTTAACAATATGTATGCAAGAGTCAACCAATAACCTTTTTTCCACTTAAAATCACAAATTTTCCATTGAGTGAAATCAAATTAAGCTGTGAGAAAAATTAAAAAATATTTCTTCTTCCCAACTACTTACAATGTATTATGAGCTTAAAAATATTTTCTCCGTCTGTTAAAACTATCACTCTAGATGCCATCAATTCCATACACGGCCTAACTACACACATTTAATTCGATTTTTATAATATCCAAAATCATAAATTTTATGTATTAGTTATAAATGTCATGTATACGAATGATAGAAAATGAAGACTATCCAGATGTATTCAGGAGAAAAAAAATAAAAATTATCAATGATCACAAAATAGTCACTGCAACTTTGTTAGGGATTCAGCTTGTTTCCGATTGTTTGGTACTATTAAAAAAGATGCATATTAAGGTGATACTATACCATATAAACTATACCACATAAATCTCAATAGATTTCATACTTAATGTATTTATTTCCTGCTTATTCATTGCTCAGGTATGGTACAAACCAGTGTTTCTGGTCACGTTCAGTGCAATGTCCTTCCACATTAAGGCTCTGCCATCTTTAACGTGTGGCTTTTAAGGTCATCGTGGAAAGGGCAAGAGCATAGACAGTCACCAGTGAGACTGGAAGTGACACACGTCACATATCACTTCTTTTCACATTCCGTTGGATAGGACTTAATCAGATGGCCCACTCTGATGACAGGGGAGGTTGGGAAATATGCATTAGCCATGTGCCCTGGAAGATGAGGAAATGGGGTTGGTGATTAGTTGATAGTTTCTACCGCATAGTGATTGCAGATAATCTTTGTGTGTAAGTGTCCTTTTTTAATGATTATTTCTTTAAGAGAAATTTCCAGAAATGGAGAATCATTTTATTATTTTAGAAGTATTTTGAACACGTGTCAGGCTTCTAGCTTTTCATCAGAGCCCTAAGCGATAGATAGAATGAATATGTTACTATCCTTGTCAGGAACCATGGTTTCCTTTAACTTGGAAAAATCATGGATTCACAGGCTGTCTTTTCTGTGATCACTTCCCTAATTACATGCCATTCATAAAAAGCTGGACTTTTCTAGATAAATGTGTGTGTGTGTGTGTGTGTGTGTGTGTGTGTGTGTGTGCATACTTATGTACGTATATGCCAGAGCCTAGTTAAATGTAATGTGAAAATACATTTCAGTTATTTTTAGAGACATATTCCTATTTTTATGCTACAAAAGGACAATTTACAGAAGTTTGGATGTTGGAGAATCTTTCCTTAACATAGATTTGTTTTGAAAGTCATCCACATTTTTACCTGGCTAGCATAACTTAAAAACTCAAATACTATATTTTTGAATTTTCTAGTTTCTTATTTATAGAGACCAAAAGTTACTCTGAAATTATTTTCTATTCATTACTTCTCTCTCTACTATTCATAATCAACAAAAGGAGTCAGTAAATAAGGAAAATGCTAACAAGAATGAATAGAATTCCCTGGAATCTAAAGTATAAGTTAATGTTAGCAGTACTTAATATACATTTTCTAGCTTGTTTCCTCTACCCCATACATGGAATCTGTTCACTCCCCCGTGGAATTTGCCACTTGCTGAATGTGATCTGCGTTGTTTCCTGCATTTTCTCAGTTGATCACAAATCTGATTATTGCATTTGTTTCTTTTCAGTAATTTTTTTCCTCTGCTTCTACTTACATGATTGCACGTCTACTTAAGTAATTTATAAAAAGGATGTATTTCACACATCTAACCGCATGCGTTTTCTTATTTATTCTCAGTGCTAACTATGGCATTAATTTCCCTTCTGTGTTTCCTTTTTAAAGTGATGGTTAGCACGTAACAGTAATCCTGTCTTGAAATCGAAAATATGGTTCAGAGACTTGAACCAAATGAAATATCGATTCAGGTTGGAGAATATTTTGATGTTTTAGTTTTGTTACAGTTCAGTTGTTTTAGAAAATATGTAGGTTTGGATTTAGTTCAGACTGGTTCACTGGGTTTTTTGTTTTTAATGGATTTGATTTATAGTTCTGTAAAAAGTTTAATATTGGGTTTAGGTCAGAGAGGACACATTCAGCAAAATAGTTGTTTGTTTCCAATTTCGGTTCATGGGTCATTACGAGGACTTGGTGTTGTAACTATTTCCAAAGCCACAGCATGAAGTTCGCCCCGCACTGTGGAGTCCTCATCCAAGAGGACAATAGATGCCATTCACTCCCCGCCGAAAGGTGACTACTCACAGTGGACCTGATGCCGTTACATATACCCTATGCGAGATAGGGTGACCACAAAGAGTTGCGTGTTTGGGGATTATTTGACTTTTAACTAACGGCAGGATTTTCTGTTTCTTTTTCTACCTATGGATTGGAGGGTTCCTAGAATATCAAACCTTAAATGTGTACGTGTAAATTTTAAACTGACTTCTTCCTTCTGGTTTATTTAACCACTATTTGGTGGACTCTGCTTTCAGAATTATTGCCCACGTTTTAGAGATTCGGCTGCAAGGCTGGTTCTCCGATGGATTCCATCCTCTCTTTTATTTTAATGGCTGAACACAGTGAAGGATTATCAAGCTACTGCGTATAGTTGTAGTCACATTTTTTCCAGCCTGGGAATGTTCTATTCAAAACAACACTTTAAAAATATTACTGGGGTTTGTCACTGGGCATAACAATACTCAAGGTGAAGAAAGGGGGCAAAATCCTCCCGCTAGAAAAACTCTTTAAAGGCTGGATAAATAGTAAGGAGTGTGTTTAATGCAACTAATTTATAGATAAATGTGGTGCCAAACTAGAATACATTAACAAGGTAAGGCTTCAGGGTCTCTAGGTAAGATAATATATTGCTTTCATTAAAAAGCAATCTGCATGGACGCTATCCACCACCACTGGAAACTGCAGCTGTCACTACATTTTAATCACTGGGGTTTGTCAGGAACGAAAAACAGCCAGCTTCCCGCAAATCAACAGACATGTATCCTGATAAGGGAAGTGCACTGGAAGAGGACAGCTACATACCACATGACACCACCTATTCCAGGGTGATCAAAGCCCCGTAATTGTTGAAGATAAATCTAGTGATTTGGGGCTTCAGGATGAAACAGTTGTCTCTGAGCAGAGCAGACACATACTTACACGGATTATCCGTGACTTAGAACATGTTTAGATCCGAGTGAATTTTGCGGTGTGGGAAGTAATGGATGAGAAAATGGCAGTGTGAGGCATACACACCCTCACACTGATTGCTCATTTCGGGCTGTGTTATACTTTGATTAAATTGAAAAGCCATCAGGGGAAAAAAAATGGAATAAGAGTCAGGACAAGCATATCTGAGTAGAAAAACAAAACAAAACAGAAAGAACCTGGACAAATAAGACAGGCATGGGGCCTGTTTCCCACACGCTCACACCTCTCACACTGGCACTTAGGGAAGCAGAGCCTAACCATTCAACTGAAAGTAGGGTCCTCACGCCAGATCTCTTTATTTAGGAAAGCTTGAGAGGGTCTCCATGCTTTCAACATAAGAACTTGAACTTAAAAAACGAATAGTTTTTTTCCGAAGGTTGCAAACAAGCAAAAACAACCCAAAAAGTGCATATATATGAACACTGCGATTTTAAAAAAATTTTTTTAACGTTTATTTATTTATGAGACAGAGAGAGACAGAGCATGAACGGGGGAGGGGCAGAAAGAGAGGGAGACACAGAATCGGAAGCAGGCTCCAGGCTCTGAGCCATCAGCCCAGAGCCCGACGTGGGGCTGGAACTCACGGACCGCGAGATCGTGACCTGAGCTGAAGTCGGACGCTTAACCGACTGAGCCACCCAGGCGCCCCATCACTGCAATTTTTTAAAGAATTGAGACACCCTAAGGAAAACCTGTGCTATAGAAAAGTGGAACTAATGCAACAGGGTTAGAATTTACAAATCAGAGTGCCTGGAAATGAATGACATCTTAAAGATCAGTCAAGTGTAGCAAGATGAGACACACAAGGATAAAACATCCTGGTAAAAAGGGGACCATTTACTCACAGCAGGGGGTAAACTGAAGGGAAACTGCATTCTAGCTTTGAAAGTCATTCAAGGTCCCAACCAAGGGTATCGTGATCTATTTTCGAAACCCAAACAAGGCTCTGGTTTAAATTACAGCTGTCAAATGCTGGCTACCCAAATATTGGTAGAACAACCTGTTAATAATACAAAACAATTTATTCCTTATCAAGGTAAGAGAGAACATAGCTCCATAGACTTAAAAACATTGTTTTACTTGAGGTGAAATTCACATGACATAAAATCAACCATTTTAAAGTGGGCAGGTCTGTACATTCAGGAAACTCACAATGTTGTGCAACCATCACCTTTATCTAATTCCAAAATATCTGCATCACTCCCAAAGGAAATCCTGTAACTATTAAGAAGTCACTCCCGTTTCCCTACGTCTATCCTAAATTCCCGGCAACCATTTACTAACCTCTTTATCCATAGATTGACCTACTGTGGATAGTTCATTTGCATGAAACCATACAGTATATAACCTGTTGCGTCTGGCTTCTTTCACTTTGCATAATATTTTTGTGGTTTATCCACACTGTGGCATGTATCAGTACTCTGGTTTTTGTTGTTGTTGTTGTTGTTGTTTCTGTTTGTTTGTTTTTGTTTTTTTATGGCTGCGTAGTATTTTATTGTATGGCTCGACCACACTTTGTTTATCCATTCTTCTTCCACTGATGGACGTGTGAGTTTGGTTTCTTGTTGCTGTCTCATCTTTTGGCTGTGAGGGAAGGGTAAGTTCTGATTTACTGGAATTATGAAGTCTGGGTTCAAGGGTCATCTTCTAAAGCCAGGACTTGAGTAGGACTGGGTAAGGATTATTATATAATAGTGTGAGATTCCTAGAAACAGCAAGCATTTTGAAGCATAAGCTTACGCAGTCTTGAGATTGTGAGCTGCCTGTTGATGCTTTCAGTTAAAGACTTGATGGATCTTTCAGGAAATTCCTGTAATAAACAATCCATTTATTTACTTGGGCAAGAGACTCTTGAAATAGTAGTTCTGCTCTTGACAGCAGGGGGATCATAAAGTTGTATTACTATAGATACTAGGCTTTGTGGTGTGGTCCTCACACTACAAGAGATCGAGATAGATGAAAAAGGATGCATTTTCTGGCAGCGCTGGGGACAGAACTGCTCTTGAACCATTCCAACTACAAAATTCTATAAAATAAGTTAACCAAGGACAATTCATATAGGTGCCTCTGATAAATGGCGAGATCCTCGGCGCAAGAACCCTATCTGTCGGCCATTTCTAGCCCAACATCGTAAGTGATCTAGCATATAGAACAGCTTCCTAAAATCTCAAAGAGTAATAGTAATAGGACATTCTTGCAGTGGTGATTAAGCAAACATTCATCTCACGATACTATGTATTTTGCCAATAAAAATGAGCACCACCTTAAATATCTTCAGTTTGTTGCTTTGTACCATCTTTGCTCATGGGAAGCCATTTTATCATTGAATAAATAATGATCCTTTGCAGTTTGACCATTTACCCAATCTCTAAAAGGATATGGGAGTAGTTGGAATGTCCTTGCAAGGTACCAGCCGTAAAGACTAAAATAAACTTGGCAGCTAAGTTAAGTATCCAGTAGCCGATGCTGCCTGATAACACAGTGTATTTATAATAAGAGTTTCCCATAATTAAAGAAAAACTAACTGTAAAGGAGTAGAAAGAACAAATATTTCATTCCTACTGCTTTTGGATCGATCAAAAAGAATATTGCAAGAGTCAAGACTTGGCTATTTAATTTCAAATAGAAATCACTCAATATTGTAAGGCACAAGGAAAAAAATAGTTGCGCTCGATAGGGCATATACTTCCGAAATCCTTGATATCTTTTTTAAGCTAAAAAGAGTGCTCTAGTTTACCTGCCTCTAACCAGTGCCTATGGGGAAAGAAAGTGAAATCACCCCCCAGGCCACTTGTCAATGAAAAACATTGGCTTATTTTGGAATCAGAAAAAATTGCCTTTGCTGAAAATAATGAATATTACTTCAGAGAGATTTTTTTTTAAGATCTTCCTTTTATTTCTTTTTTTTTTTTTTTAATTTTGAGACACAGAGAGAGAGAGAGAGAGAGAGAGAGAGCAAGCAGGGGAAGGCAGAGGGAGAGAGAGAGAGTATCTTAAGCAGGCTCCACCCCTAGTACAGAGCCCGGCGCAGGGATCCATCTCATGAGTTTAAGCTGAAATCGTGAGTCAGATGCTCACTTGACTGAGCCACCCAGGTGCCCCTGGAGAGATTTTTTTTAAGTGGATATGAAGGATAAGGGTCATTTACATTTTTCATGTATTTCCCCGGTACTTTTCTTTCCTTTTCTTTTTGTTAACAGTACCCCTTTGTTTTTAATTGTGGCGAAATAGACATAACACAAAACTTACCATTCTAACCATTTTTAAGCAAACAGTTCTGTGCCATTAATACCTTCACACTGCTGTGCAACCATCACCACTATCTGTCTCTAGAACTTTCTCATCTTTCCCAGAAGAGACTCTGTACCCATGAAACAACCACCTCCCATTCTGCCACACCCCCCGCCCAGCAACCACTCTTCTATGGTCTGTCTCTATGACTTTGACTCCTCTGAGTACAACATGGAAATAGAATCACACAGTTCTTGTCTTTTTGTGACCAGCTGATTTCACTTCGCGTAACGTCTCCAAGTTTCATCCATACCATAGCATGTGTCAGAATCCCCTCCTTTTATTTTTTCCCCTAGAGAATCAGCTTGACTGTACTGGCATCATTTTGTTTACGAATGTTGGCACATTTTGTGGCATTATGAGGCATCCATGAGATGTCTGAGCATTTCAATTTTGAATCCAAAAAATAATCTCCTCTGTGACTAGATGAACACGAAGTTATCCATTGGGCACACCTTCATGGATTTCACAGAGATAAGGTCAAAATAAAATTTTGTAAGTTTTGCATGTGAAGGGCTCTGCTAAAATACATACAGAAAAAACAAAAGAAGCAAATGGTAAATACCTGCATAGTAGAAAGAGCCAGTCTATGGAGTAAGAAGGACCTAGATTTAGTCTCAGTTCTTCAGCTTTACTGATGCCTCAGAATTAAAAAAAAAAAAAAAAAAAAAAAAAAAATTACATAGTCTTTTTCATCCTCAGTATATTCACCTGAAAACCAGATTTAATAATGCCTTTCCTGGTGCGCCTGGGTTGCTCATTCAGTTAAACATCCAAGAATCTGGATTCTGGCTCAGGTCATGATCTCACAGTCATGAGATCCAGCCCCACATCAGGCTCCACTCTGGGCATGGAGCTTGCTTAAGATTCTCTCTCTCTCCCTCTGTCCCTTTCCTGCTGGCACACGTACTTTCTCTCTCTCTCAAAAAAAAAAAAGTAACAAAAAAATAATAATGCCCACCTTGAATGGTTGTTGGAGGGATTTACAATAATATATGCAAATGCCTTAGCATGGCACTTAGCACAGAGTGAAAGCTATAGAAATTTCTCCCCTTGCTAATATTATTTGTATTGTTATTCTACTTTGGGCTCTTTTTTCCCCTTTATTTATCTATTTGGTTATTTATTTTATGTATTAATGTTTATTTGTTTTTGAGAGAGAGAGAATGGAGGAGAGGCAGAGAGAGAGGGGGACAGAGGATCCAAAGTGGACTTTTTGTTGACAGCTGAGAGCCGGATGCGGGGCTCAAACTCACTCGCAAACGGTGAGATGATAACCTGCGCTGAGGTCAGAGGCTTAACCAACTGAGCCACCCAGGAGCCCCTATCTAGTTTATTTACAATTGGAGTGTAGTTGACATGCAATTTACATTAGTTTCAGATATACATCGTAGTAATTCATGAACTCTGTACACGCTCTCTCACC
Organism: Puma concolor; assembly: GCF_028749965.1. NCBI lineage: Eukaryota > Metazoa > Chordata > Mammalia > Carnivora > Felidae > Puma > Puma concolor. The sequence goes on along the minus strand of NC_141667.1, from coordinate 140,217,470 downwards.
ACAAGGGTGGCTACAGCTGTTACCATACGACACAACGACAATACCATTGACCCTATCTATTCCCTTTGCTTTTCATGAATGGACTTGAAAGAAGAAAAAATTTCCTTCTTTTTTCAGGCCGAATAGTATTCTATTGCATGTATATGTCACATTGTTTTTCCATTCATCCATCAATGGACATTCGGGCTGCCCCTACGTTTTGGCTACTGTGAATAATGCTACTGTGAAAATAGGTTCATGTCCTTGCTTCCACTTCTTTGGGGTATATAGCAAAAAGCACAATTGCCAGATCGTATTATAATTCTACATGTACTTCCTCTAAGAATCACCATGAAGTTCTCCACAGATGCTACGCCATTCTGTACTCCCACCGAAGGGCACAAGGGTTCCAGATTCTCCATATCCTCACCAACCTTGTTATTTCCTGTTTGATTTTATTTCATTTATTTTTATTTTTCATTTATTTTTCATTTATTTATTTATTTATTTATTTATTTTCATTTTCATTTTATTTTTTCAAGTTTCCTAAACATTTCTTTAATCTCTACACCCCATGTGGGGCTCAAAATCACAACGCCGAGATCAAGAGTCACCTGCTCCTCCGGCTGAGCCAGCTGGGCGTGCCCCTATTTTATTTATTTTTAAATGCATTTTTTAAAAGATTTTATTTTCCACTAATCTCTACACCCAGTGTGGGCTCAAACTTATAACCCTGAGATCAAGAGTTGCATGCTCCACCAACAGAGCCAGCCAGGCACCCCATTTTATTTTATAATGGCCATCCTAATGAGTGTGAAGCGTGTCCCGAGGCTAAGTTAGACATCTCACTTTGTCCTGTACTTTTTCTCCTCTAGAGTTCTTTTCTTACTTGGTTTGCTCCATTCTCCCGCTTTCCCATTTCTCCTGCTTTCTTCAGTCAAATCAGGAAATAGGCTTTCAAATTCACTGGGTCCATTTTGTTTCACAGGGAAGACAAGTACATGGCAATGAGTAACTCTCCACCTGTGCTAAGGGAAATGACAATGACCAATATTGACTGTTCAGAATACTTGCACATACACTTTGGGGGAATAATTTTAAGTGTGACCTTGATCTTTCTGGGCAAGGTTAAGTTTGTGTTCCCTTGAGAGGGGAGGCAAAAGAATATTCCAGTCTCTTTCAAGGCTCACAGAGTGTTTTAAGGAGCATAGTACAATGCCCTGTATGTTGTTTACGCCAATTTTGATGTTACAAACAGTAATCCGAGAGCATCACCACATTTTGCTAGAGTGTGGTCACTAAAGTTCTTTCCTGGCTTTGCCACAAACTTGCCCAGTGGTCTCCGGCAAGTACTTTCGAAGCTTCAATTTCTAGATTTGTAAAATGAGGATATTTGAGTTTATTACATCTGAGGTCACTTTCAGTGCTGAGATCCCCTCCCTCCCACCCTGCCTAATATGCCATAACCCTCAGTAGTTATACAGGGATAACACACAGGGATAACTGGAGAAGTAAAGAGGCACCAATCTTCTAGATCAAAGCAATGCAGAAAGTAAAACTGGATGAGTCCATTCATTAAAAAGAAATTATTCCATTGTATGTGGCTTTCTGTAAACTGAGAGAGAGATCACAAAAAAAACACATATCAGAACATAGCCCATGGCTTGCTCTGGTAGAAAACCACAGAAGTGTCTTGTAACAATATTGATAGTAATGGAAAAATCTGAATTTTATCGTCTTTAATCTTGTTCATCCAAAAATCTGTTTCTCAGCTGGGGTTATGGGGTTTCAGGGATTTCTGGGTTATCTGGAATTCTTAAAGAACATCTGGAAAATTATAGGAAAGTTATAAGAATGTAAAGGCAAGGGTGCATTTCATTCCCTGCGTATCTAAGCATTATTCTTTAACTTTGAACATAAGTCTGCTCACAGGTAAATAGAGCTCTTGAACAAAAATTATGGTCTGTAATTAAAATCTGTGGCCGAAATAGTTCAGAAATAATCTAAACTACCAATTAATAGGAATTTTTTTTTTTTACTGATTTTCATTTTAATCCACTAAATCATGAAATCCAATGTCTTGTTTATTCTTGTTTATTTTCATGATGTACTAAACCATACTGTTAACAAAATAGGATTTTGGAGTGAGCTAGATAAGCTCAACTCTACCACCTACTCGGTGCCCTTCTAAATGTGTCTCAGTACCCAGTGGTGTCTGGGTGGCTCACTCAGTTAAGTGTCTGACTCTTGGCTCACGTCATGATCTCACAGTTGGTGGGTTCGAGCCCTGTGTCAGGCTCCATGCTGACAGTGAGGAGGCTGCTTGGGGTTCTTTCTCTCTCTTCTCTCTTTGCCCTTCCCCAACTCACAGGTTTTGCCTCTCTCTTTCTCTCTCTCTCTCTCTCCCTCTCTCTCAAAAATAAATAAATAAACATTTCGGTGTCCAGACTAAAATAGATGATGAATATTTATGGAATGAATTCATGTTCTATCCCTCCCAGATGCTCCATATCTCCTTGTGATCATCACTGATACATGGTTCTGGGCAGTATTAGGTCTCTATTGGGCCATTTTTTCCTCTGTAGTGTGTCACTTGCACACATGCAAGGTAGCCTCTTTCTAGGCTTTTCTCTTTTCCATTCAGAAGACCCTTCTCAGGAGCACCTACCTTCAGGGTAGGAGCTTTGCGCTTACCAGTGCACCACTAGACAAACTCACTCTCTTAGACTGCAAGCTTATTTTTTAAAGTACACAACCAAATGTTGACTGGAGTTTTTATGGTTAATGAAAAGAGAGGCTCCATCCAAACCCACATGCTCATCAAGGATCCACTTTCCATGATCATACCCACTGAAAACATATGTGAGTTCTTGTGTGGTCCTATTGGTTCCATTTCCATCCCTCCATTGATATTATGAACTCGGGACGTTTTCTAGGATACAAAGAAATTCTGCTTGCTCAAGTTTAGGAAGTTCAACAAAGGGGAGTTCTGGATCACAAACCCAGATTTAAGAGTAATGTTATACTCTGATGTCCTGAATGGAACAAGCATTACATGGTTTTCTTTGACTATCATTTTCTCTTGGAATAAAAATCTCTGTGATCCATCATCCAGAAAACTACTTAAACATCACCGTTGGGCTGTTGGCCCAGGAAAGAAGCCACATTGTCTTTTCTTTTTTCTTGTACTTTTCAAGAGAGAATCTGAGTATTTCATGTTGATTGCTTGATTGGCTGCAGAGGGACTCTTTAAAAATACTAAAAAAAAAAATCAGGAATCCAGTACAAATCAAACATAAGCTGCTATCAATCATGTGCTCAGGGCATTATGTGAGGTTTTTACTCAGAAAGATGTCATTAAAAGTTGCAGAAATTAATTGGTGCCATTGAATGTAATGGCCTTTCCTGCCATAGTTTCTCAAATGTAAAGAAAAATTATAGATAACGTAAATTCCTCGTGGGATCCTTGTAGATGTCTGCTTTGTTCTGTTATTGTTTATTGCAAATGTTATTACTGTGATCTATGGCCCTATCATGCTTTGTCTATACTGCACTGCTATTCTGCAGCCCACAACAACGGAGGGCTTTACTCATAAGCGAAGACTGTGTTTATTTGGAAATTCTTTGCTTTTATATATTCCAAAAGTGTCTCAAGGTGTTCATTTTGCGTGTTTAAATTTTTATACAAAAACACATTTGTTCTGATTGATTAAATATTGACTTACACCATTTTTAGAACAACTCTGAATCTTATTTAAGTTCAGGCTCTGTGTTCTGCTTTCCCAGAAGGTTTGAATTCAGTGTAATAATGGCTATTACTTTGTGTGAATCAATGGATCAAGACCCACAATGTTTCTCAATAACAACATTGGTTTAATTAGTAGTAGTTTAAATATTTGACTCTTAATTAAGGAACCATTTTATATCTCTAAAAAAAAAGTTTAAGGGAAAGGAAATTCTTTTTTGAATATCCAATGCTTTCTTGTACTGCATTATCTGTTACTCCATAGCTAAGTTATATTAAATTTTTATCTAACACCACTAGAGGTTAACCTTTTGCTTCCAGATACTTTGAAGGCAATTGTGGATGCCTGGTGATTCTTTTCTCATTCTGTGGTACAAGATTCTAGAAATTCATGAAAAGGGACAAGATGCCCCTTGGAAATGAAATGAGTTACACCTAAAATTTAGTTTTCTCATCTTTTGGTTGTGTTTTGTGAAATTTTAGAGTATCTCTGGGTCAAACAGTATAAGACACCTCGGAAATTTTAATTAAGATCATGTCAAATGTGGAAAATCTATAATAAAAAGTTAAATTAGATTCAAGGTCAAGATGACTCCTTAGGTTCTCATACTCTCTTGGCCCTAACATACAGAAATGGTCAGGAAAACAGGTACCTGGGTGGCTCGGTCGGTTAAGTGGCAGTCTTCAGCTCAGGTCACAGTCTCATGGTTCATGAGTTCGAACCCCGCATCAGGCTCTGTGCTGACAGCTCAGAGCATGGAGCCTGCTTTGAATTCTGTGTCTCCCTCTCTCTGCCCCTCTCCCACTCGCTCTCTCTCTCTCTCAAAACAACAAATAAACAAAAAAAGAAGAAGAAAAAGAAATGGTCAGAAAAAGAAGAAACAGGTTACTATAAAAATTAGAATAAAACTTAGCATATATAAGAATAGTGCAACTAAAGCTCTGCAAGAAACAATATTTTGTTTGCGGTTGTATGATAGTATTTAAAACCTGGCAAGTTTTAGGGCGTTTTTGGGAAGAGTTATAGAATAACTTTCTTTGTTGTTACTAAAAATATAAATAAACATGGATATAAAATAACAGTGGCTACTAAAAAAATGTGGATGGATGGTATAGGTATCAAACCAGCAAGGGAGAACAGAAGCAGAAATGTTGAAAATGTTAACAGTCCAATTAAATGCAGAGAAAGAGAAGGAGGGAAAGCAAATGAAAAAATTAAGTGTAAATAGAAAACAAAAAAATTAGATGGTGTAAATAGGTACATCACTAGTCACAAAAATTCAAATAGGTTACTGACTCTACCAAAAGACAGTTTATGGAAGTATTTTTGTTTTAGCTGCAGTTACATCTTGTTTGCAAGAAACAACTTGAAACTAATTTGGTTTTTAAAAGTTGTGTGGGCTAAAACAGGTTTATGAAAAACAAGGCCAAGGCTACGTGGGCCAAGACAAAGCTAGTCAGTGGAGGACTGTATCAAAGTTCAACCAGAAAAGCAGAACCAGTATGGTATTATATTAAGAGATTTATGGGGCACCTGGCTGGCTCAGTTGGTAGAGCATGTGACTCTTGATCTCAAGGCCGTGGAGTTTGAGCCCCATGCTAGGTGTGGAGCCTACCTTAGAATAATAGTAATAATATAATATTTTATAATAATATAATATAATAGAATAGAATAGAATAGAATAGAATAGAATAGAATATATATAATAATATATGAAAAAAGAGAGATGGGTACCTGGGTGTCTCAGTTGGTTGAGCATCTGACTCTTGATTTCTGCTCAGGTCATGATTTCACGGTTCCTGAGTTCGAGCTGCACATCAAGCTCTGCATTGACAGTGTGAAACCTGCTTGGGATTCTCTCTCTCCTTAATCAGAAATCAACATTCCATACCACTTCCCTGTTCAAGGGGCACAAAATAAATGATCTTGCTTTTTCTACTAACCAGAGACTCCTAAGAAGGAACAAATTTTAGGCAAACAGCCACTGGGGATAAAATAAGATGAAATTTACCATTAGAAAGATTTTGTCTGGATATCCCATTTTGATAGGGCAGCAAGAAATGTGTGAAAACTTTAACCAATGGTGGGGTTTGAGGGGACAACAGATAAGTTATATAGAGAACGAACTAATGTGGTTGTCTCTTTTCCAGCTCAGTTTTTCTTACAAAGCAGCTAAAATGGATGCTGCGCTTTTAAGAGCTTTTGGAACAAATGCATTTGGTTACTACAGTAGTCCACAGCAATCTTAAAGAGTATCCTTCTCTTCTTAGGCATGGCCCCCACAGTGGGCACCTGTGAGTGTCCTTAAGTCCAGAGACCTAATCAAGGATGTGGAGGAAAGGAGTTCTGATGTACTTTTGGTGGGCATGTGCAGCCACTATGGGAAACAGCACAGAGGTTCCTCAAAAAATTAAAAATAGAAATACCGTAGACGAATGGGTAAAGAAGATGTGGTATAGATACAGTGGAATACTATCCAGGCATAAAAAAGAATGAGGTCCTGCCATTTGCAAAACCATGGATGGACCTACAGGGCGTTGTGCTAAGTGAAATAAGTCAGCAAAAGACTAATAAGATATGATTTACCTTCTATGTGGAATCTGAAAACAAATCAAACGAACAAACAACATGGAAACAGGTCTGTTTCCAAACTGGTGGGTGCCAAAGAGGAGGGGGTGTGTGGGATGGGCGAAATGGGCTAAGGAGAGTGGGAGTTACAGGCTTCCAGTTATAGAATGAATAAACGACAGGCATAAAAGGTACAGCATAGGGAATATGGTCAATGGTACTATAATGGCATTGTAAGGTGACAGCTGGTAGCTACACTTGTGGGGAGCACAGCATGATGTATGGAGTTGTCAAATCACTGTTGTCCAGCTGAAAGTAATGTAACGTTGTGTGTCAACTATACCTCGATGTTATGTATATATAAAGCACAGATAAAACATAGAGGTCTAATGCATATAAAATAATTCCATATTTCCCTCCATAAAGAGAAGCCTTTTCGAACATACTAAATACCCTTTGACTCTTGTGGCTGGAACTAAAGCGAAGGGATTACAAGTTAGCCGACTGTGAAATCAGCCCTTTTCATAAGCATTGGATTTCTGCAAGAACGGAACGCAAACCTCATGTGATCCCTCAGGGCTTTCCTCCAACACTGCCCATTAGCTACCGGGCTTGCGAGAGTAAATGTCTCCTGGGTATGGCTGAGTCGAGTTTGGTATCTGAGTCTCTCAGCTTGGTAGGTGTCCAGGACAAACGAGAAACTCAACCCTCCTGTTCAGTAGACGCACCTCTCTTGTCAAAACAAGTAGCCCACACTTTATTTTTCACCAGATCACGAGCCCTCTATGTCTCACCGCCAGTGCTCTGACTTGCGACCAGCTCTTCTCGTCTCCGGAGGGAAAAAAAACCACACCTGGACCTTGGGTCCCATAAACGCTCTTTTTCATTTGTGTGCTTCTGTGCTACCTCATTTCTCGAGATATACATGGTAAAACGTCCTTTCTGAAATACTATCGGCCGCTCTTCAGAATTAGTAACATCACAAGTTCCATCTGTCCTCGGGAAACAACGTAGATCAAGTTCACGTCTCCACCAAACACCCGAAGGGATGCTTTTCTTGGGCTTCTTCCTAGTGACCCTCTATATAGTGCGGAAAATGTGATCAACTACACCTTTAAAGAGGAATGAACTTCCAACTGCCTACTTATTCTTACATATTAGCATTTACATTCAAATATTTTGAGTTGTACAAACCTTAAAGAAAAATTTCAAGGCATGTAATACATGTTAGCTAAAACTAAGATTTATAGCTCAGTATTCTATCAAATAAAGATCCATACATCCTAGTAGCACTTTTTCTGGATATCCTTGATATAGCAGAAATTGTGAAAAATTCAGATCTCTAAATTTTCCTGGAAATCTGGAAAATCTGCCAATGTATTGGGCATGCACTTTGTTATGATAATTGTTCCTAAGAACTGACTTGTGGCTCCTCTGACTTACGCTCCTTCGTTCTCCATAGCCTCCCAAGAGAAAGGATGAGTTTCACTGTGTTTTATCATATTATGGCTTGACCTTCTATAAGCCCCTGGCCCCTGGAGACATCTGGAACTAAACCTCATCTCGTTTTCTACACACTCTGAATCAAACTGTTGGTGCCCATAACAAGGCAGCAACTGCCCTCTTGCATATAGCAATGTGGAAAAACTTAAAAGAGTCTTTGAATTCACGACTGTGAAAACTAAGACGATAGAAAAATGTGTTGAGAATAACTTTTTGAGTTATGACACATCCTCTGTGCGTAAGAGCAACGCACTTACCTATATTACAGTAGGTATTAAAGCCATGCTCAGCATTTTTTTTGTGCATTCTCGACACATCTGAGAATCATTTCCTCGGGGGGGAAAAATGCACATTTACACAACAACGATACAAATTTTTCTAACAATTTTAAATGTTTCTGGTCCCCCTGAGGTCATTGGGGAAAGCCTGGAGCTCACAGATCTCAGGTGTGGACTTCATGCTCTAAGAAAGAGAGATGCTAATGTCAGATCCCCCTTCCTCTGCACTCAAGAGCCTGCAAATGAACCTTTGCCTAGTATGACCAGTGGGTGACTCTGGGTCACTCACATTCCATCCAGACCCTCCTTTGTGTAAAAGGTTTTATCTTCCTACGTCTTGTTTCATACCATTCATCTTGCTTATGTGCTTAGTAAAGACATAGCCTCAGCTGCTACAGGGGTTCCCCACAGAAGGCTAGGCTTCCTTCCACTGTGCTCTGCAAATGCCAATCTCCAGCATTCCCATCGGTGAGGCTGTGCCCACCCTCTCTCACTACAGGATGAGAGAGTTCCTCCATAGGCCAGTGGAAGGAGTGAAGATTTCATAATCTCTGCTTGGAGCCAAAGCTAGGGATAGACCTGTTGCACTTCCTGACGGATGCTTTTGAACATTGCTGTGGTTGCGACAGCTCAGATGTAGCTGCTCAATTACTGTCTACGCACCGTCCACCTGGATCATACGTAGATAGCCTTACGTAGGTGCCTTCCCTTCTGTGGAATGCGTTGATATCAGGACTCTTTTGAGGCTGTGACATTTTATCATGATGTATCCAGTGACGCCATGTTGAGGTCTTCATCCAACCCTTTTCTCTCAACCAATTCCCTGGTCCCTTCTCATTCTGGTGTCTTTGAATTTTTGCGTCGCAGCCGGGCAGATAGGCTGGGAGATCCCAGATAAAATGACACAAATAAATAATTCTTTAAGTTTTTAACAACACATTTTTCCCCGAAGCTTTTTCCTTCAGAAAGCTGTTGCCAAGCAATTCTGTATAAAGTGAATTGCAGAGAACAATCATGGAAAAGAGCTCAGGAAAAAAAAAAAAAGAGGAAATTTATCTCGGTCTTTTTTTTAATGTAGCTTCTCCTGTTTTCCTGGTAACATCAAGTCTTTTATCTTTAGCGTTATAACCTCTTGCCAGGCGAGAGAGTTGACATAGCTTCTGTTTGATGAGGACGCCTTTTGAAGGGTCATGCCCAATATCATGGTTTCTTCAAGGGCTCGAGATTGCTTGCACTGTTTGATGTCTTACCTCTTGCACGCCTGATAAGCAGTTAGATGACCATGATAAATGAGTATCATGGGAAAAGTGATAAGAATTCAAAGGCTCAGCATGAATTATGTCCTCACTCATACAGAAGTGAAGATCCTCTTATCTTTCTCTTTAATTTCTTAATTACAAAAAAAAAAAAATATTTCCTATCTAAAGAGAGAGAGTTCACCGGAATATTTTGTGACCATTGTCTGATACCAACTAATTTGCTCTGAGAACCTTTTCTCGTTTGTCATCTTGTTGTTTTGTTCTTTTTGTTGGTGTTGATAGGGTTTGTCGTGAAAGCCAAGGTTCCCTGTGATATATCGAGTTGCTTTCCTGTAATAGAAACGCTTGGTTACTAAAATGGCAAACTAGCATAAATTGCCCTCCAAACATGGGCGTCAGGAACATGCATTATGTACATAAAGGCTCCAGACTCCTCTTCTCTTTTTCTCCCTCTAACCCAGCACAGCTGCATAGTATGCTCACCGCCGAAGTCATCAGCTTGCACACGCATGTGGAATCTGGCTCAAATCTACCCCCTCATGCTTCCCTCCCACTGGAGGAGGCAGAAGGAAAGAGTTCAAATCCACCTGTGCTCACATGGTTCTCCAGTAGCACACGGGGTCTTGTCAGAGAAAGAAAAAGACAGGAGCACGGTCAGTCATTGTGTGTGTGCCTCTGAGGCCCACACCATTCCCCGTCCCTGCTTTCTTCTGGTTTCTCCGGGTGGAAATGATTCATTTCCTTCTCTATTCTCCAAAGCAGCACGCTTTAGCAATGGGATAAAGGAGAAGAGCGTAGAGACAGGGAGTCTTCAGATCTGGTTAAAATTCTGGCTGTGCTATTTGTTAGCTATGTGATCTTAGGCACATTACTTAACCTCTCTAAAATCCAATTTTCTCATCTGTAAAATGGAGATAGTAGCCATTATTTATAGGACGGCTGCGATGAGGGCTTGAGATAAAATACATCAAAGTTCCTGTGACAATGCCTGGCACACAGTAGCATTTGATCAATGTTAGCTCGGCAGGAACGTGCGTCTCTCTGTAACCAAGTCCCACAGCAGAGAACTAGAACGCTATGACATGTGTATTAAGTTGGTCACTTAAATTGTAAAGTACACGAAAACTATGGGTCCGTTTGTTTCTTATCTGTACACATTGCACATTATTTTCTCTTTTGACTTTGAAAGAGGAAGACGGGCATTTATATGACTCGACTGTCACTTGAATGGCAACACCTCAACTTAGCTGTGTTATTCACCTGTAGAGACACCATTCATTTTTTTCCCCCCTTCACAGTCAAGATGCACTAACAAAGAGAAATTTTATATCCATGTAATCTGTTCTCTCACGATATTTCTTTAGCTACAAATAACCTGTGGCTACCCCCTTGATGCACATGACTTTGATCCTCTGAGATCATTTGCCCTCGCTTCTCATCCGCCGGCACGTGAGCTTCCTGTGGTCATGCGGTGGTCTTCTGTGCTCTCTACAAAGCTCCGAGCACAGTGATTTGTACACAGTGGTTAATTAATCACTCTGTCACTCTTCTAAAAGAGAAGACTCAAAGCAAGCGTTAGGTGCCCTAGTCCAAGTACGTTAGCAGAGAAGTAACTCTTCTGACCAGGAAAGAGTCAAGCTTGCTTTAACATCTCAAGCCTTCTCTCGTGTATGTGTTTCTTTGGTTTGCTTTATTTTTATTCTCTAGTAAGGGTGGGTCTGTAGAGTATAGGCAGTCTTATGGGTATGGTAGGATCCAAGTCCCCACCCCAGCTCTCCACCTTCTTTCCCAGATGCTCTTAAGAAAGTCCTTTACCCTTTCTAGACCACAGTGTCTCCATTATGTCCATATCTGTCCCTTTAGAGATGGTTTCTAAGACCCCTTAGGTCTAACACTTCATGACAGCACGAAAACCCACATAGTGGGTTTGAGGTATGCTGTCGAGCCATGGCATGACAAGGGAGCCTCCTCTGAACCTCCTAGGGAGTCACATCAGACACTTCTGTGATGGCCATCAAGTGCACACTGTGACTTCGACAGGCCACCAAGGGCCTTAGTGGTCTTTCTCCCTATGCAGGCAAGAGTGACAGGGGGCTGCTGCAGTGTGGTCACGTCAACCCCACTCTTGTTGACAAGGGCACCTAGCTTGACATTGGCTTCCCTGAACAGCTCACATTTAGAACCTTCTCTCTGGTGGATCCAGGGAGAAGTCAGAGAAGTCAGGTTTGTTCTGTGTTGGGGGAAAAAAAAAATTAAAAGCCCTTAATCATAACAACCCTGGTTTGATACATTTTCCAACATGGTGATGACATTCTGTTCAATAAAAACTCTTCAATAAAGACCCAAAGAAACTGGCTACAAACCAGTTTCCCTGAATTCCCTAGTTCCCCTGAGTGAAAAGTAATGTAGCCGGAAACTAGTCCAGTTTTTGGCACTCGGTATGACCATTCTAAAGTCACATTTTGCGTGTGACGCAAAGAGCACACTCTTAACCCTGTTCTGATCATGTGAAAGGCTACGTGCTTTCAAGCGGTCTTCATGGAGCTAGAGTTTTATCTCCATTTTAAACATGAATCTCTTTATTGTCCCTATAAACTTCAATTCTCAACACATTGTTTTGCTGTGTAGATAGACTACAGAGGGACATTTTCCTTTAAAAAGTCTATACCTTTTACTTTTGTACTGAATGGGTCTTGAACAGTGTGAATAAAAATATCGCAAGCAGTTCTCAGCTCCAATTTGGGTATCAGCACTGTTTTCAAAGACACCAAGAAAATGAAGTATAGAGTGAGGAGTGGAGAGACAAACAACCTGGGTATAAATGGTATCTTTAGAGATGCAAAGGGAAAGCATTTTGCACCATAATTATTCAGATTTCTTCAGTCTCCTTCAAACCAAGATTTGTTTACTGGAGGCATTACAATGTAGTGAGACAAATTAGACTAAACTTTTTTATCTCGGGTGGTTTGCACATGCACTGATTGAACTAGTATTTCTTCCAAAGATTGTCTGGGAAGATAAATGAACAGGAGGAGCAATTAGGGTAAGGAAAAACTAAAGATTGGCTGACATGATTTAAGTTTACCACTAAGGCAGTTTGTCATTTTGTCTCTATAATCTCTATCAGAATTGACTAAAACAGTAAACATAAATCATTATACTAATTTATTTCACTACACTGTGGTCTGGGAAAAGAAGATTTCATTTTTTTCTGAGAGACTTTGGGAATTCAGGCAGCCACTTTGAACTCATTTTCATTTATGTATTGGGAGGGAAAATGAGAAAATCGAAGATGAGCACCTCGGGTTCCTGAAAACGATATTTTTTGGTGGCAAGCCAAGTTATTTGTATTGCACGATGCTGAAATAACTATGGGTTGTGAATTAAAAAGCAGCCTGACATGGATTACATCTTAAAAGAAGAGCAAAACTTAATTCTTAAGGTAGAAATGTAATTAAACATATTACTGAAAGCGATTTTTCAAACAGCCGTTACTAAGCCTTTAAGTTTTTTTCTCTGAAGAAGGCTTTGTGACCACAGAGAATCAGAATACCATACAATGTCTGGGAGTTCTTGTGAAATATCAAAACTCTCCACCATGAGGGCTGTAACTGTACCCCTCTGATTATGGAATGCACCTGTGCTGACTCACCAAAACCAAAGCACCGACCACAGGCCCTTGGACGCATGATCCACCTGGCTACTTGAACAAAAAATGGCACCATTGATTAACCTATGAAAGCAAGGTATTGCTTTTGGTTTTATTCCTTGTTTTCCTAGGTTAAAATTTTCTATCAAAGATAAGTCTAAGGGACACCTGAATGGCTCAGTTTGTTGAGCGTCGGACTTTGGCTCAGGTCATGATCTCACGGTTCAAGAGTTCGAGCCCCGCATCCGGCTCTCTGTTGTCAGGGCAAAGCCCACTTCAGATCCTCTGTCCAACCTCCCCGCCCCTCCCCTTCTTGCACTCTCTCTCTCAAAAATAAACAAAACATTAAAGAATGATTAGTCTAGGGGCGCCTGGGTGGCTCAGGAGGTTGGGCGGCTGACTTTGGCTCAGGTCATGATCTCGCAGTTCACGAGTTTGAGCCCCGCATCAGGCTTTGCGCTGACAGCTCAGGGCCTGGAGCTTGCTTCACATTCTGTGTCTCCCCACCCCTCTCTGCCCCTCCCCCACTTACACTCAGTCTTTCTCTCTCTCTCTCTCAAAAATAAACATTAAAAAAAAGATAAGTCTAATTATGAACTTATTATAAATGAATCATTCTGAAATGTTTATTTATTTTCTGATATTCGGATATTTTTATATCTGCATACATACTTATGTGTATACATAGGCATATACATATACTTATACATACATGTATATTTTCAGTTATAATAACTATGAAACTAAACTCTTAGAAGTATGATTATCACAATTTTCTTTAGAGTTTCCAGGAATTTCAAAGCTGCAAGCAGTACGTACAAACTTACCACACTGATGTTTCATTGAGCATCCTCTCTATCAAACCCTTTTATGTGAAAGGAATAGTCAAATGAGTTTTAAAATTGAAAACTTCTGGTCCTCCGGGAAATTACTGTACAGGACAGAAAGTAAGATGTAAACCTAAATGACGATGGTATAAAACAGAATCTCAAGGGCCCTTCGGCTGGATATTAACCGGCTGCTAGACACAGACAGAGGTGAAGATCCCACTCGACTACGATAATTGGAGGTGATTCTACAGCTGAGATGGGTATCATAGGACTGATATGATTTCACCAGCTCTTTGAAGGCGAAAGCGATAATTGGAATAATGGCCCAGGGGATGAAAAGTTTGAGACATTTCTGGGGAGAAAAGGGCTATGCCAGGATTCAAAGGGTTCATCACACCAGGAGCCACCAAGAGCATGAGGGTAAAATTGGATGAGACTGGAGTAGGATTCCTACCTAGTTCATATTGGTGGAGGGCTCCCTATATTATGATTTAGCTTTGAAAAAGTGAGACCACTGCTTAAAAATGAAGGGCGCGCATGTGCGTGCACACACACACACACACACACACACACACACACACACAAATAGGATGGATAACCCCTGAGGGAGACATTGGAGAATATTTACTCTGCAAGCAATGTTGCACCATGCTTGTCAAGAGCCTTGAATGCCAACCAAAAAGGAATCCTGAAGTTTATTTAGGAAAGGATATTTTTACATGAGGGAGGGAGAGTTTCAAACAGTGTTTCAGGAAGATGCATTTGGCAACAGGGCTTGGAATTAAAGTAGATAGGAGTGTATTGCAGTAGCCTTGAAAAGGGCTATAAAGCTCTAAACTAGCTTGGTGATTCCTAGAAGTAAAATTATAAATGGGTACATGATACGTTGTGGGTATAGAATCAGGACCAAATTGCACAATGGGGCCAAGGCAACTCACACACCAGAAGAAGGCTTCCATGGTCACTAGAAACATAGCTTCAGGTAGAGACAAACATTTAGGGAAGGTTAATAAATTCACTTAGGGATGATTGGACTTGATGTGCTATTGGGGCACCTACCTTAGATGTCTAACAGAGAGTAGGAAATACTAGATAGAGATAGGGTATGGGCAATATGAGACTGGACATTTTAAGCTTACTGAATTTAAGGTCTGCCTCTTTGTACAAGGAAGGAGAGAAAAAAGAACTGATAACTTGAGCTCCAATCCAGTGCCTGCGGTATGCTGAACACTTTACATATTATCTCACTTAATTATGAAAACATACCACCGACATGCAATCTTAGCCACATTTTATAGTGAGAACATTGCTCAGTGGCAGAAAAGTAGGATCCATCTGGCTCCACATTTTTTTCTAAGGCAACTTGCTTCCTCTAAAAGGATACGGAGCACTTGCTTACCAAGGAATTTTTGAGATCATCTGTTAAAAAGGTGAAAATGGGAGTAAATGAAGATGCCAAGGGGGGAAGAATAGATAGGGAATCATTAAAAATTAGGCAAAGGGTTTTGAGGGAAAACATACAAAATAGGGAGGAGTTCTAAGCCACAAGGGGTAGCCAACACCGTAGCATGATGTATACAGAAGGTAAGAAGGATGAAAACTGAAAATGCCCATTGTTTTGCTTTGTTTTAATGTTTATTTCTTTATTTTTAAGCGCAAGAGAGAGAGAGAGAGAGGGAAGGAGGATCAAAGAGAAAAAGAGAGAGAATCTCAAGCAGGCTCTGTACCATCAGTGCAGAGCCCGATGCAAGGTTTGAACCTATGAACCATGCGATCGTGACCTGAGCTGAAATCAAGAGTCGGATGTTTACCCAACTGAGACACACAGACGTCCCCGAAAAATGCCTATTGTATTTGGCTTATAGGGATTTATTAATGACTTTTGAGGGGGAAGTTTGCTTTGAATAGTGAGAACAGAAGCCACATTGCAAGCAGCATAATGAGATGGGAAGGAAACATTGGGCTTAGCTGCTGTGTAATGGTCTTCCAAAATGTTTAAACACTAAGGTGAAGTAAAGAGCCATTATCTTTCAGGGGAGTGGCAGAGTTAATGAAAGCAATATTTGTTGTTTGTTTTGTTTGTTTGCTCTTTTCAAAAGGAAGCCTTACCATGTGTTCATTCAGAAAGGAAAATGGCAGAGAAAGAGGGTTCCAAGATGAGAGGGGAATGGATAGAGCCAGATCCCAGAACAGCAGAAAGAACTACATTTAGAAATAATGGTAGCGACTCAGCCATTCAGAATAAGAGTGTGTCTTCCTCTGAAAACAAAAACGAAGGACCTCTGAACATCGAGAGTGATGACCCATATTAATTCAAATCAGAAAGGAGAAAGAGAAAGAAAAGACCAAAAAAGTGTTCCCAGGAACTTTATCTATAGTCTTTTATATAAGTAAATGTTTCTGTTATTTGTACACTTAAAGATAAATTTATTTTCATTTTAAAAATAATTGAATATTGTCAACACTCCTGTGATAGTCGAATAATGACCTCCTACCCCCAAAAATGTGCATGTCCTAACCTCTGGAACTAGTGCACATAACCTAATCTGGCAAAAGGGATTTTGTAGATGTGATTCAGTTAAGGGTCTTGAGATAGAAAGATCACCCTGGATTTTCCAGGGGTGCTCAATGTAATCACATGGGTCCTTAAAAATGACAGAAGTAGGGCAGTATGAGTCAGAGATGTGAAGATGTTGTGCTTCTAGTTTTGAGGATGGAGGAGGGGGGCATGAGACAAGACATCAGGAAGCCTCTAGAAGATGGAAAAAGCAAGAGAATAGTTCCTCCCTTAGAGCTTTCAGAAGCAATGGCAACCCTACCTACACCTTGATTTTAGCCAAGTAAAACCCGTTTCGAACCTCAGCTTCCCAGATTGTAAAATCATAAATTTGTGTTGCTTTCAGCGGCCAAATTTACAGTAATTTGTTACAGCAGCAATAAGAAACTAGTATAACTCCTTTGTCACTGCTGTCCATTTACTTCTGAACTTCAGTTGGTCAACCAGCTTTATCATGACGGATTTTGTACCACAAATGCCAGCACCATCTGAGGATTTACTCTGTGGGTTTCCTGTAAGATAGATAGTGTAAAAACAAAAATTGTAAGCCCCAGATATTTTGACTCCACCAGGGTTAAAATTGTATGTGAAACCATACACCCAAGTCACCGCAGTCTTTAACGAACAACTTTGGAAGCCTTCGATATTTTAACAACGCAAAGCACTGGGCTAGTCATTAACCACTTTTGTAAATGTAAGACCAAAGGTGAGTGACTATTTATAAGCTGGTTACCATAAAAGCATAAAGATTCGAGATCATTAGCCAGGTGGGAAGAGGGTCCTGTTTAAGGTAGATCTAAACATATTCTGTATTTTGTCCTCAAAGGGACCTTGAATTTGGTCTTCAGTTAGTCTCTGTGCTGAGAAGGATGATAGACTTTCTTGTGTGTTCTCCTTTTTAAAGCAGAAAGGCTTAATCCTGTCTCCTATGGAAAGTAACCTTAAACTCAGGCCTTGCATTATCCTTTGAGGCATGAAATTATATTATTGCGTTACATGTTTTTGTAGGAAGCCATATGTGTTTTGATGTGCCCCTACAGGAAACTAAGTTTAGTTATCCGAGCTTTAATAGACCCTCCAGCACCAGTGACGATTATTTCACTGCATCCTCACCAATTTTATTCCATAAATCTACCAGTATCTAAGGGACGTACGTTCAGTATGTCTTTTTCCTTTCCGCTACAGATCCTTAAAACAATCACGCAAAATTTTGTAACTCCTGTAAATTAGATAACATAACACAAAGCCAGCTTCCTTAACGAGAGCACCTTTTTCTTTGTGTTGCTATTTGTGGTATACTATGTGGCTCTGACAGGTGAAAAACAGGACGATCCTCATCTGGGGCAGGTGTGACTCCAGCCAGAAGCGAAAGAAAGTGATGTTTGTTTAAAAGTTTGAAAATAAAGCTTTTTTTGTTCATTGCTCTATATACGTGCAGCTGTGGTATACGCTTTATCAGATATTATAATAAGTTTGGTAAAGCATACATTTTGCTAAATAACATTTTCAATGTTACCTTTATGGTACGTAATGAACAAAGAAATCCTTCAGAAATGCTGTAATTAAAACTACATGAGGGGCCTAGGTGGCTTAGTCGGTTAAGCGTCTTACTCTTGGTTTTTGCTCAGGTCATGATCCCTGGGTTGTGGGATCGAGCCCCGTGTCAGGCTCCGTGCTGAGCGTGGAGCCTGCTTGGGATTCTCTGTCTTTCTCCCTCTGCCCTCTCTCCTCCGCTCGTGCTCTCTCTCTCTCTAAAGTAAACAAGAAGTTAAAAATTTTAAGAGCATATGACTCTTGATCTCAGGGTTGTGAGTTAGAGCCCCAAATTGGGTGCAGAGATTACTTAAAATGTAAAATCTTTAAAAAAATTAAGAAGCTATACGATGGAAAAGACTTCAGAAAAATTAGAACTAAAATTTGACTTCACTGTTACTGAAAAAACAATCATTTAAAAAATTATATGTTTGGGGGGCGCCTGGGTGGCGCAGTCGGTTAAGCGTCCGACTTCAGCCAGGTCATGATCTCGCGGTCCGTGAGTTTGAGCCCCGCGTCAGGCTCTGGGCTGATGGCTCAGAGCCTGGAGCCTGTTTCCGATTCTGTGTCACCCTCTTTCTCTGCCCATCCCCCGTTCATGCTCTGTCTCTCTCGGTCCCAAAAATAAATAAAGGTTGAAAAAATTATATGTTTGTATATTGCATACCCATACAGTTAACACACAGGTAATACATATGCATACAGATGTGTACAAGTGATGGCTTTCCCCACTTTCTTCTTTTCTTTAAGTCATATTTTCATGGCTTGTTTTTTTTTTTTTTTTTTTCCTAGAAAGTCTACTTTTCACTCCATAAAAAGGGAATCCCCTCAGGGGAAGCAAGGTATAACTCACAGGACTCCTATGAGCTACAAAAAGAAGTCTCAGTTATGAAAACCGATTTGAATTAATATGGTGTCAGAATGCCCCACAGATCACTGTATGGAGGGCTTGGCCCATATAACCAGCCATAAAATAATCTGATGTGCTTTTTTGCTGTGATCTATGACCCATGTATATCTTCAGAGCCCCTTGTATCTATGAGCAGGAACATGGCAACCATGAGGACGAGGAACTCAACTCAACTCTGCCTCATCTCATTGTGGAATTAGTACACCAGTACTTATGGCCCAAACCACACTTGGTTCTTATCTAATTAACCCCACTAATTTCTAAGACAAGATTGGGGGATATGAGTCTCTGAATCAAAGAGGTAGTTAATTCATATTTTAGGCCTAGGTCCTACGACACCAAATTCCTTTTGCTTATTTCATCAGCAAGGCCAAATGCTGCACATGCAGGACATTGTAGCCCCTTGACTCCTCACTTCTGGAAATGCTTCTGAAAATGTGAGTCCTAGTATGTGGTGCGTACATTACAGGCCCATAAATATTTGCAGAGTTTTGAGTTCCACACAACTTCAAACAAGACCCTGACACAGATAATCTTTTGACAGATTTCTGAGGTCCTGATTTTCCTAATATCTACCCAGATGCTGTAATGATGCTCGCAGATCCCAATCTAAACAACAGTAGTGCTGAACATTGTCATGAAGTGAAATTTTCCAAACTATGGAAACCCTACCGTTCTTTACTCTAAATCTAGGAAATTCCATAACTCATTCTCACTCACTCGTTTCCTGTTTTAGCTCTCATGGAGTTGTAACTAAGGACTTTCTGTTAAGTTTTATTTTCTATGCCCGTGTTGTGCTTTCTTTTTTACACAAAATATATCTGACTCTATCACCAGTAAGCTAAGCCTCTGATGTTTTAGTTATATTTATCCTACTCTTACCTTATCCTATCAACGCTGTGGCGATACACAGATTTCCAAATTCGCCGGTAAAATAATAAACCTTAATCTTTTGAAAGTTAAAAACTTTGTGAGAATCTGACAAAAACCAAAGACCCTAGTTTTGGGAAAAGGCACACACACACGTGCGTGCATGCATACACGCACACTTTTTTTATTTATTATAGTCACGTAATAGATTAGTTCAGAGCTTAGGGTTCAGAGATTTAAATTTCAAGCTCCGTCTCTTTCCAACCTATAGTATCAGCATTTGCTAAGTCAGGGCATTAAACTTGTAAAAATCTATTTTGGCCCATGAGTTCGTTATATTTCTTATAAACAAGATCATTTCACGTTTTGCCTCCAGAAAGTAGATATCTTAGACTAAAAAATGAAATCCCGATAAATAAATCAGAACTAATCCTGGAGTAAGGTAGAGGAAAAAGGTATTTTTACCCATCAGCTGGTTGTGAATGTTCTACTAAATAATTTCCTTATGATTTTTCTATAATTCCAGTATAATTTCTTCTATATAATTGTAGCCAAAATTTTAGAAATGCCTATCAATCTAGTTTCTAGATGCCGATTATCTCTAATGAGGGATGGAATTATTGGATGCTTAATTGAATGCAATCCCTGAACATCATGAAGGCTGTGATATTTCCTTGTCTAGGAAGTTAGCAGTATACCACCTTCTACATGACTTGTTATTATGTGTTTAAAATATGTTCATGCCACAGAGTTTTCTTCATTTTGCTGCTGGACTTCCCTTGGGTTCTTGTGTGCATATGTACATGGATATAGCCATAAAACTCAGTATCCTAACGTTTGGACAAATGTAAATTTTTGGTCATTCTGTTGTCAAACATAGTTTAGATCACAATAAATAAGAGCTCTGACAACAAGCTCCCTAAAACAAAAATACTCCCAAGTCCCAGCTCAATGGCTGAGTTAAGGTGACTTTATTATGAAAATTTTCAGTCTTTACATTATAGGAAGGAACTTAAAGTCTTGTCTAATCATGGAAGGAATTTTCTTTCTTCACCACCACTAAAAAAGGGAAATGAGTCAAGATACTGCCTCAATTGCAACAGGCCATTATATATATGTGTCAAGGGGATAAAGTGTTTCTTTCTTTTCAAAAAAAAAATCTGTGTGTGTCTTTATGATTATTATCAAGTGATACATTGGAGTCAGTAGACAGGGCTCTGTTTCCAAGTAGAACACTGTCTACAGAGTTTGGAAATAAGCTTAGGAAACAAATACCCTATGTTTGATACCATATGTAGAAGTACCATCCCTATGAGGTGGCATGTAAATCTGCCCCTAGAAAAAGTGGGTAGTCTTCTCATCCAATCTAATCTTTAAAACCAGGATATAACTTAATTACTCACTTCTGTGGTAACATGTCAGGCAGGAAGAGATGATACATGGGACTTGAAGAGGAAGAATCGATCAATTTTTTTCTCCATCCTGGCTACTGGAAATTTCAAGCTCAAGTCCACTTTTGTCAAGGATGCAGGATTTCACAGACTATATTTCCCATGAAATCCTCAAGTTACTTCTGTCCCCTCTTTTTTTTTTCCTCTTCGAATCTGATATTTCTAATTTTTTTCTTATTTTCTTATTTATTGTCCCATTTAAAATCTTAAAAATCTTATCATAGTTTAAATGTATGTATTATTACAAACAACTCAGTACTTCATATTAAAACTATAGTCATCTGTGCTTATCCAGTTGTGTAAAGGAGGGGGGTTCTCTAAAGAGAAGACGTGAGTATTTCTGCAAGGTGACTCTAAGCACTTGACATTATTTACATCCCTCGAGGACCTGAGCTCTCCAGACTCTCAAAACTTGATCATGCAACTACCTACCTGGCGTCTACATTCCTAAGCAGCCTTTGGGTATTAATTCACGTTGCTCCCTAGGGTAGATTATGCTGACCAGTAGACTAGAGTGTTCTGGTATGCTTGGCCTAACTTTCTTTGCAAATTTTCAGGTTTAGCATGCCAGTCCATTTACTGCTGTCTTCTGAGTTTGATTCGTGTGAGTCAGTTCTCTGAAACCTTACTAGTTTAATGATCTGGTAGAATTTTGTTGCTGATCATGTGCTGGTGATGAATGGCCCCTGAAGCCTTTGTTCTGGACCCAAAGCCCTGCCCCCTGTGGGCTTCCAGAGCAGCCAGAAAACCACTCTTTGGCTCCATTTCTCTCGAAGGAAGAAAAAATACTGTATTACACCTTTACATTCACTACTGATACATTTTGGAATGCCATTAAACACAAATGTTTCCCAGCACAAAACCCACTCCTAAGCCACTGGTGGAAAATGGTGGTGGGAAAATGGTGGGATTTACCCCAGACACCAAAATGACAAAGCAACATTGATTAGGTCTGAAACTGACCAAAGTCATCCATTCTCTGACTTTTTGCTTCCTTTCCAAAAAACCCTACTTCTATTGGGATCTTGTTGAATAATCAGTCAGATGCCTCTGAGTGGTAGGCTTATTCATTCCTTCAACCAAAAAGCATTAACTGAGCATCTCTACCATGTGTTGAGTGCCATGGTGGGTATAACATCCTGCCATACAGAACAGAAGAGTTGGCTGAGGAATTCAGATATTTTTAAATGCATAAATAAACGTGTTCTTATACATTGCAAGAAGATATATGAGAAAAAATGAATTGGATGTTAAAATAGAAAATAAGCCCGGGAGAGGGGGTCCTGGTGTTAGATTGTAGAGCCTTCTCCCGCCAAGAGATATCTTTTCACGGGACATGTAATATATGTGCCTGTCTGATTGGGACAGTCCCAGTTAATGCCAGTTGTCCTAGCATAATTATTAATAGAGCCTCCTTTTCCACGAAAAGTATCCTGGTTAAGGTAATAAATTATATGGTCACACTAGTTTTGAAACAAAGTGGGAACTTAGCAAACCACTCGGTCCTATAAGCCTTAATGACTTGTAAGTACTTTGGAAAACATCCTGAGGTGAAGATAAGCATTAGTAGTGTAATGGGCTGAGATTAACTTCATTCCTGGCTTGATTGCAGGGCAAAAATCACAGCTTCACACGTAATGTATTTAAGGGCATGAAATCAATGTTGAGGGAAGAGAAATGAAGAAAGTACTCTTTGGGAAACAAAACCGGAAGCCTTTTCAACATCGTGAAGACAGAATAAGAAGAGCAAAGCCCGAGGCCTTTAGCCTAATGGTAACCAAGAAACTTTTTCATATGAAAGCAGAGAGCAGAATGTAGTCATAAAACATGTAAGTGAAGGGAACCTTGGAAGTCAGTTTGCACAGATGCCCCCTCTTAGGCAAAACGATGCCACAGGACAGAAGTGTGAATGGTGTGCTTGAAGGCTGAGAATCACTGGATTGTATCGTGCATAATACAAAGAACACAGGCACAGGCCTCCTGTGTTAGGGTCACTGTTCATTAATCACATGGCTCATTCTCTCTGCACCTCGGTTTCTTCAAATGGAATCCTAGGATCAAAATTCCCTCCCTACCATGTCCCCGGTTTGTTGTGAAGATTAAATGAAATCATACAAGTTCTCAAGGGCTTTGTAGATTTAGTTGTTGGTAGGAAGACATCCACTAGCCTAGCCCACGTTCTAAGCAAAAAGGTCTAATGTTACCATGAAGATGTGGCAAAAAGTCTCCATACCCTTTCGAGTTGAGTAAAGGGGATCTTGATTCGGGTTTCACGGCTTTCCTATTCCTCCCTTCTCAGATCCCTCAAAATCACCGTGTCAAATACAAATAAAAGATGATAATTAGGCAACTGCCAAAAATTAGGGCTTTACATACACTCTGGTTTGGGCTGAGCAGGCCATATCTGTAAAAGATACTATGCATCATGGTTACGCAAATGTCTTCCCTTTCAAGGCTGGATTACTACAAACCTACACAGGTTCAGCAAGAGTTGCCCGGGAACAACTAAATACATTGTAAACAAGGAATGTGAAGTGGAGAGTGAAATATGAGCTTTCCAAATGAGCATGGTAATACAGATTGGAGTCTAGAGTGAGCACTGCGAATGGCAGCACTGACCTGTCAAGAATCGGAGACTTGGAAAGCCCTACGGGATAGGCTAGTTGTTTGTTTTCACGCTGAACAAAATATTCTTGAATAAATACAAGAGATCTTTTAAAACCTTTATAAAGAGTTAAGTGAATTGGGTGAACATACTGAATGAGTTGAGGTACAAGGCCACAGGGACAAAAATGCTCAGGGACCAATACAATAGAAGTTTATCTTTTACTCCTGGAAAAATCCAAGCAGGGGCTCCTGGTTGTAGGAGTTCCACACAGTGGCTCAGGGACCCCCTTCTGTGGCCCTGAGTACCCCTACAGCCTCGCCATCAGTGGTACCCAGCCCAGCCAGCCAGCCAGCCAGCATAAAGGGGGAAAGACTAGAAGACACACGGAAGCGACATGGAGTGTCCTCTGATTTGCCTGGCGCTCAAGCTCATGGCCATGTCCACCTTCAAAAGAGTCTGGTAAAGGAGTTCTAGTTGGGAAGAAAAGAAGAACCTGAATTTTTATAAACAGCTAGCCTTGTCTGCAAGAGATCAGATTTTTAGTGACGTAAATTCTGTATCAGGACCAACAGTAGATTGGAAGCAAGACAAAGAAGGGAAATAGACTATGAAATGACCCACTGTCATTTCGCTGCCATGGCAGCTCTCCATGAGGCATTGCACATAGCACAGGCCCCAGTTTTTTACAGAGCTGACAAAGCTCGAGCTAGCGACAGAGTATTTGTTACTCCACTGGCAAATCCTTTGTCTAATACTTTGCTAGTAACAAAAAGGATCCGTTTAAGGTATCTTGGTTTTGTGATAGCATTAAAGGAAAGTCTTTGGCCAGATCCATTCCCCGTGACCTCTACAGAACCCTGGAATCCATAGGCTTTCTAGAACTTTTCATTTGAAAAGTTTATACGCCTTGGCAATGATTTGCAAGGAGCACAATTTTCAACCACAGAGAGTTTTAGGAACTCTAGACATTGAGACCCTTGGGCCCAAAACCAATTTAAGTTCCCTCCTACTTTTCTCATCATTCTGGAAGGTGATCCCTGACTTAGCCACAGACTGCTTTGGAAGTGGAGAGACCAGTGGGAAAGAAGAAAGTAAGGCTTGGCTGCAGGGCCCGGAGTTTAAGTGAAAGGCAATACCTCAGGAAATTGCGAAACCACCCATCATTAAGTAGATGGTGTGAAGATGGAGAATATTATCTAAAAATACAAGACGCTGGAAGAAAAAGTGACTTTTCAGCTACCATTTGTGTCTCTGATTGTCTGTCTGCCTATATTTCTCTTTCTCAAATGAGGGAGAAATAGAATTCCTACATTTAATCTTTCCTTAACTGAGAATTAATAGGATGATATACCACAGACTTTAAATAGAACAAGAAAGAAAGTCTAAGGGGGTTTTAGGATAGAACATGGCAGGAGATGAGGCCACGTCCAATGGGCTGGCCCCTTGTGTTGGAATCATGGAGGTGACAGTTTTAACTCTTCTCCTACTGGGGGAACCAGACTCAGAAATACACCTCAGGGGCGCCTGGCTGGCTCACTTGGTAAAGTATGAGACTCTTGATCTCAGGGTTGTGAGTGTGAGCCCCATGTTGGGTGTAGAGATTACTTAAACATAAAATCTTGAAGAAAGAAAAAAGAAAAATGAAAAAAAGAAATAGACCTCAAGTATCAGAATAATTTCTAATGAAGCTGGGTCGGGAAACAGAGCTTGGATCTATAGCCACAGTAAGTTTGCTCAAAATTACACACTCCTATTCAGACCGACTTGCCCATCCACTTGCAAGGTTACTCATCTAAGAGGGAGCCCCCCAGAGCTGTCTGGAAGGATCTGGGAGAGGGGAGAGGGAAGGGATATGGATACGTGGAGGGAAGGGCAGACACACGAGAGGTTGAGACTTTGGAAAACAATAGATGACCTGAGATGCTTGTCATCAACTGTGGAACAGAGTTCAGAGGCAGAATGGATTTGGTCCTGACTTTGACAAAAATTAGGCCTTGCACACAGACAGGCCCAAGAGGGTCCAGCTGAGGGCAGGCCGGAGCCGCATCAACCATGGCTGGTTTTGCATCCCGCATTGAGGAGGGCGAGAGTCAACAGCAGAAAGCCATTGACCAGGAGCATGGGATTGTCACTGGGGGCTGTGGGATTGGCAGCAGCCTCCAGCTGGGCTAGGTTGCCTTTCTCCATGGTTAGCAGTGTTAAGGAAGAATTATTCCTGACCCTTGTTGAAGAACGGCAAGGCAGACTATTTAAAGAGACTATCGGGATAGATGTAGGGATCACTACAACGTGGTCTTGCAGTAGGGCAGAGAGTTTGGGCTCAACTCCAAATACAGCAAGGAAAAGAGAGAATTTATAGTCGAGGAACAGGATGGGGCTCAGTGGATGGGAAATTATTAAGAAAACATCAGAAGTGGGGCGCCTGGGTGGCGCAGTCGGTTAGGCGTCCGACTTCAGCCAGGTCACGATCTCGCGGTCCGTGAGTTCGAGCCCCGCGTCGGGCTCTGGGCTGATGGCTCGGAGCCTGGAGCCTGTTTCCGATTCTGTGTCTCCCTCTCTCTCTGCCCCTCCCCCGTTCATGCTCTGTCTCTCTCTGTCCCAAAAATAAATAAACGTTGAAAAAAAAATTTAAAAAAAAAAAGAAAACATCAGAAGTAAGAAGAGCTTCTGACCAAACAGGATTCTTGCTGTAGGTAGGCCAGATGATCACACATTAGCAGGGCTTATGTCGGGGAATGAGGAACCTCATCAAATGACCAAGGAGATCAGAGATCGAGGGCATGAGATTCTGCCTAACTCGGCTTAGCAGGAGTCTTGCTAAAATTGGACAATCCGGAGGTGAACACAGAAGTCCAAAAGTTGAGGCTTAGTTGAAAAGAGCTCAGGGGAATCTGATGATAGTCTGGTCCAGGAGAGAATCTTTGTCAGTAGACACACCTCCAACAGTTTCAGAATAGGGGGCACTAACAGAAACCCCTAACCCCTCCAGCCGAGCAGATGGTCTACAGCTATTTCCGGTGTGAATTTGCCTCCAAAATCATTTTCAAAATATTTGAGGCCCTCAATGTCTATAAAACATTATTAGGTTGAACCATATAAAACTGCCAGTTTTGAAGTGAACAGTCTGCAAAATCAATTTCAGCGATTTCATATGACTCAACTTACTGCCAAAGCAGGCACTTGACATGGTCACTGTTGTACAGGACACATCAGGGTTGAGGAACCCCTAGGGTCCTCCTAAAGCTCTTAGGGTTCAGGCTGTCCTCAGAGGACCCAAGAATAACCCTGATGATCATGGGCACTGAATTCCTCCAGATGATAGAACACGCTCCTGGTGTGATGAATTCAGTGACCTAATCAGACCTTTAAACCTTGAAATTAGAATCCAAATACCACCCGCCCCACTGTTAATGAATGACCTCACCACCTACATCTCAGAGAAAGGAGGGTATGGGGTAAGAAGGTCTGCAGTCTCTCACCCAGACACTATGGATTTGTCTACAGCTGAATTCACACAGATTATCTGGATGTCTTTGACTCTACTGCTAAAGAATCAACTTGGAAACATTCATTCTGATTGCATTCTATTGAGCCACAATACAAATGGATGGCAGTTTGCAACGACTGTGTATAATTAAGTTCTCATACGGGAGCCTGCTACCACCTACCCACCCCGCATACTGTCGCCAGGTGATCTTACTGAAATATAAACCAGAACGTGTCCTTTCTGTGATTTAAAGAACCAAGCCTGAACCTTGGTTGGGTTCAGGAGTCCCACCGCTCCCTTCTTCTCCAGGGTTACCCACCTGCAGCCTTTCCTTCGCCATGCTCCATTACTTTGCTTCCTGGAATGTGTCGTGCATTTCATGCTTCTGTGTTTTCCACATGCTAATTCTTCAGCGTGTGCGTTTTCTTCCTGTTAGGACTTTGCTCGGCTTGAGTTTTCTCTCTTCTCGACAATACTTGAATAAGATGCCCCTTCGCAGTGGTCCCATGTCCTCTTATGCATACCTCCTTCTTTGCTTTCGTGTTTTTAATGTTCATTTGTTTATTTTGAGAGAGAGCGAGCTAGCAGGGGAGGGTCAGAAAGAGAGGGAGACAAAGAATCCCAAGCAGGCTCCCCGATGTCAGTGCAGAGCAGGACACAGAACTTGAACTCATGAACCGTGAGATCATGACCTGAGCCAAAACCAAGAGTCCCAACGCTTAACTGACTGAGCCACCCAGGCACTCTCTTTCTTTGTTTTTATTTCACACTATATTTAGTCTTAGTTTACTAACTTATTTAACTGATAGGGCATTATAGGAGGTGGACACAATGCAGTTTGTGAAGGAACTACGTGAAATCACTTGTGCTCACAATATGAATGGAGAATAATTGTCTACAAGTTTCCAATTTTTTTTTGCATGGTTCTACTTCATAATGCTAAGATAGTTTACAATGTAAATTAATCTTTGCTAATTATTTTTGTGCACTGAAGCAGTCCTTCCGACTTTGATCAGAGCTAACAATGACTGGGCACCTATTCTGAGCCAGGCACCATGCTAA
The DNA here is from genome assembly GCF_028749965.1 of Puma concolor. Classification (NCBI taxonomy): domain Eukaryota; kingdom Metazoa; phylum Chordata; class Mammalia; order Carnivora; family Felidae; genus Puma; species Puma concolor. The sequence goes on along the minus strand of NC_141667.1, from coordinate 140,189,180 downwards.
GTGCTACCTATCTCTGGCTAAGTCCTTGAGGCTACCCTCAGAGTTCTCATTTTAAAAAGGAGAGAACGGGGGCGCCTGGGTGGCGCAGTCGGTTAAGCGTCCGACTTCAGCCAGGTCACGATCTCGCGGTCCGTGAGTTCGAGCCCCGCGTCGGGCTCTGGGCTGATGGCTCGGAGCCTGGAGCCTGTTTCCGATTCTGTGTCTCCCTCTCTCTCTGCCCCTCCCCCGTTCATGCTCTGTCTCTCTCTGTCCCAAAAATAAATAAACATTGAAAAAAAAAATTTTTTTTTTTAAATAAATAAAATAAAAAGGAGAGAACGGAGTAGAGGTTCCCTTCCATTTACTGGATTGATAAATATGGGTTTTACACGTTCTTTCGATTTGGGTTTTCACCTGAATTCCAACTGAAGCACTATAATCTAATACTTGAAACCCATGGCATCTTGGGACAAAAATGTAAATATTTCCATCTTCTAGTAATTCAGCCTCTCTCTCTCTCTTTCTCTTACCCCATCTACAATTTCTGCTTACTTCAATAAGCACCTGGTGACATTTCTCCTAATTTGCCTGTTGTTTGGATCTTCCTTTTTTCTTCATCGAAGAGCTTAGAATCACTGCACAGCAATTGGTTGTCCAGTGCTAGCCGGATCACTCAAAAGGTATATCCCTGCCTGGTGGATTTTCGATTGAAATAAAATAAGATGACAAGAAAGTACAGGGAAGATGAATGGCTTGAGCTGATGGGCAGCATTTGGAATTGGGTTTTGTTTTCTTCGAGAACTGCCCTGTCATTTTTCTTCGTCTTCTCCTGTCTCTGCTGCGTCTGTCTAGGGGATGTCTTTTAAAGTGAAAAATTGAGTAATAGCTTCATAAGAAGTCCTGAGAAAATGCCTCCTGGATCCCAACTTAGCCTCAATTCACATGACCCGCTCCATGGAGTAATGTGCTTTTTTTTTCCTTTTATTCAATTAGGGCTCAATTATGACCCAGGAAATCAGCCTCTGGCCTAAATGGGAACAGCAAGCAGGTAAGAAACAGACAAGGCACACCATGCTTTTGCCTTGGACATCTCTCTGGATCTTTTGTCTCCTCTGGAAAGAGTTGCGATGTGGTAGTAAGTTCTAAGTTTTCAGAATCGTCTCCAAAGCTGTAAAGAGAAGCCTCCAGAGTCATTTTGCTAGGACTCAAAATAGGACACAGGTGAGGTTAGAGCAGGTGTATGCACAGGCATGCACACACACACAGGGAGCTAAAGGAAACGAGAACAGGCAATCCTCCGTCTAAACCCCAAAAAATCAAAGGGTTGCAACAATCATTTTCACGCATTGAACGGTAGTGTGCAGAAAGTAAAATTTAAAAATAAACACTACAACACCAAGCTCCCATCACCTGCTCACCGCCACCCCACCCCCCTTCTTTCCCAGCGAAGGGACCAAGGCATCATTTCCAGGTGTCCATGCTAAGGGGGAGCTTACTGGAGCCACCTGCTTGATGATCAGAGTTGTCTGTGAAGTTATATAAGTATGGATCTTCTCCCCTATGTATTCTGATTCCTGGTCTAGGAGAATCTATATTTTTTTAAGCTTCATATATGATGGACCTTACTGGCCAACCCCCCCCCCCAAAAAAAAAAACCCAGAACTGTCAACAAGTGTAGAACTGGCAGGAGTCTTTTTGAAGATTCTCAGTAGTTCTTCTCACTTTCTGATACTCACTTTGCCTTTTGAATGAGGGGATATTGGGTAGAGCAGGCTTCCCCGGTCTGCAGCATGGGTTTTAGCATCTTGCTCCTCCAAAGAACACTGGTATGGTCTGCATTTTGGGGAACTTAGTAGAAAAACAGAATCTCCGGCCTCACCCACAACTGAATCAGAATCTGTGTTTTAACAAGATCCCCACAGTCTTTGCCTGCACATGAAAGTTTGGGAAGCTTCCCGGGGCACCTGGGTGGCCCAGGCACTTCAGCGTCCGACTCTTGGTTTCAGCTCAGGTCATGATCTCACGGTTCGTGGATTTGAGCCCTAGATGAGGTTTCTTACTGGCAGTATGGAGCCTGCTTGGGATTCCTTCTCTCTCTTCTTCTCCCCCTGCCTCTCCCCAGCGTGGTCTCCCTCTCTCTCTCTCTCTCTCTCTCTCTCTCTCTCTCTCTGTGTCTCTCTGTCTCTCTCAATAAATAAATAAAGTAAATAAGTAAGTAAGTTTGGGAAACTCTGCTCCATCACTCCATCTCTGATAGGCACTAAGGTGGTTTATGTAAGTCAACCCTAAGCCATGTTCCTCTGGGTTAGCATCTTTGTCTGAAAGTCTGCACGGTTCTAAACCCCTCCAGGGTTGGGCCTGCCCATTTGTTCTACCATAGAAAAGATGAAAGCTTGACCTTAAAGCTGAACTGCTGCTTTGAACCTCACTGTTGGCCTACAAAAATCCCTAAGGTCAACTGGGTCCTCCTCCAACCTGTTTTCAGCAGGCTCATTTATAGCTGGGTTTCACTGCCCTTGTGGCAGGAACATGCTATTAAATGGGCACAACATTTCTGAGAACAGCCGTTACTTAAAATTCCACCTGCGAGCTGCTCTCCCTTTGATGAAATGGAAGATCTGATGTGAAGTTGCTCAAGAAAAGCATGAAGATTGGTTACAGCTGCCCATGTGCTTTGCTGTTCATAGTCCAATGCTAACCAAGAGTCAGCGTATCCTTATAGAGGATACAGAAAACTATAGCACTGAAAAATTATTAACATTGATGCTAAATGAAAAATCCAAATGAATAATGTATTTGATTAATTTAGAGTTTCCTATAAGAATTTATTCAAATAGTACCATTTGATCTTTGGAGAAGTGAAGTACACATCTGTGAAATATTTGAAATACTGATAGACTCAGTCACTTAAGTGCCTAACTCTTGGTTTCAGCTCAGGTCATGATCTCATGGATCGTGAGTTCAAGCCCCACATCGGGCTCTGTGCTGACAGTGCAGAATCTGCTTGGGGTTCTCTCTCCCTCTCTCTCTCTGCCTTCCTCCACTTGCTGTTTCTCATGCACTCTCAAAAATAAATACACTTAAAGAAAAAAATGGAAGTTCCAATAGAGAATAAATATTAAGAAATTGAAATCTGAGGCATTAAAGTGTCCAATAAAAAAAGTGTCTAATAATGTCTCTCTTGGTTACACAACAGCTCAGTTGCGAGTTTAATAAAAAGGATTGTCCAGGGGCATCTGGTGGCTCATTCAGTTAAGCATCTAAGTCTCAATCTTGGCTCAGGTCATGATCTCACCGTTGCTGGGTTCAAGCCCCACGTGAGGCTCTGTGCTGACAGCATGAAGCCTGCTTGGGATTCTTCTCTCCCTCTCTGCTCCTCCCCTGCTTACTCACTCTCAAAAAAAATGTATAAATAAGCTTTAAAAAAAAAAAAAGACAAAGGATTCTCTGCTTATCAATCAAAACCTGGCAACTTACTATGCTCGGGGGTTACTGTAGCTGGGGGGTTACTGTAGCTCTGGAGAATGGCCATTTCTCACTCAACATTTACTGAAAACCTACTCTGTGCCTCATTGTGGGTGCTCAAGATACAGAGATGAGTAAGACATTGTTGCTGCCTTCAAAACATTACAACCTACCAGAGCAAGGCATGTAAATAACAATAATGTGATCAAGTTCTAAGAAGCATTTATGCTACAGGAATGCTCTCAAAAAGGAGGATCTAGGGGAGCCTGTGGTGCTTAGTCAGTTAAGCATCCGACTCTTGATTTCCGTCCAGGTAGTGATCCCACAGTGGTGAGACTGACCCCCCCAGTCGGGCTCCTTTCTGAGCATGGAGCCTGTTGGGGATGCACTCTCTCCCTGTCTGCCCTCATCCTCTTGTGCTCACTCGCGCTCTCTCTCTCTCTCTCTCTCTCTCTCTCTGTCAAAATAAATAAACATTAATCAAACAAAAGGTGGCTCAGCCGGTTAAGCGTCAGTCAGGTAATGATCTCACGGTTTGTGAGTTTGAGCCCCATGCTGGTTCTCCCTCTTTCTCTGCCCCTCCACCAATCTCTCTCTCTCTCTCTCTCTCTCAAAAATAAACGTTATTTTTTTTTTTTTGAAAAGGATCTATTCCTCTTGGAGAGACTGAAATTTCACAGAGGATTTTGTTAAAGGATTTTCTAGACAGAGTGAGTAGAACCGTAAAGGAAAGGAAGCATGACCTAAGCATGTCACATTCACAGACCTATGGGAAATTTAATATGCTTGGAGTTTAATTTTGTGAGGGTTAGCAGGCAGATGCTGCTGGAGTGGTAGACCGGGGCTAGATGATGCGTGTTTATGTGTTTGGACGTCTTTTCCATGGGTTGATGAGAAGTCATCGAATATTTTTGATCAGGGAAAAGTATCCATTCCTGGGTAAAGGCCATTACATGAATTAATTCACCTGATTCTCAAAACAACTCTATGGGATAAGTATTGTCCCTATTTTGAGGTAAGGAACCAGGTTTAATGTTTATTGGCCAACAAGTGGCAGAGTATGGAGTCAAACCCGTCTGCATGCATCAATAAATTGACAAGCTAAGTAGAGATTCAAGTCTACCGTAGATAAAGCGAATGGCAAGTCATCAAGCCCCATGCTATGTGAAGTTGATTATGGCGGCAAGAGGAATTGGAGGAGGTAGGAATCTTTACGGGTTGGAGCAGCCAGAGACCTCTGCTCGGCAGTTGTGGGCTTTGAAGTTGGAAAGTGAGGACAGCTTGAGAAAATTAACTCCAAGACAGCTAAGCCCCTGCATCAAACCATGCTGCCCTACCCAGTCTAATTTGTGTGTGTGCTGCTCTCTTCACTCACTGTTACGTTCTTATCTCACACACCACACCCTCTCCTCATCAAAGCGTTTGCTTGCTCTCTTCTCAAATTTTCTTTCTTTCACCATTTCTCTAAAGAGGGGAGAAGAGAGGAGGAGGGAGGGTAGAGGAGAGAGAGCAGCGTCTCCTCGTCTTCTTCTTTGTATCCTATTGTATGGTCCTGGGAGGTAGGAATCTTGTCTACACCACAGAGGAACTCTGAGCTGGATCCTCCTGGTTTTTGATATGTTAAAGGGGAAACCAAAAAAATCTATAAAATACCATCCCAAGCTAGTTGATACGGTTATTCTTTCCACTATAAAATTCTGTGCATGTCAGGAGATGAAGAATATGTTGTTTCCACTGGCTTTGTTTTTGTAACCAAATCTTAATCTTCCTCAGGCAGATGGTTGCCTCAGGTGGATCAGGCAAAATTAATGTGCGCACAGACAAAGCAAAGAAAGCATAAAATTATAAAAGTTTGTCCCCAGGCTATATCATGGGTGGTGACTTTAAGAAATATTTTAGGATCATGGGAAAATGCTGAGACTCCAGAATGCTGTAAATTTACTTAAAAATGTCATTTTTATCCAAACTCTGGTTACCCCTTACCATGGGATAGAGCTGCAGATTTAAGAATATTTGCAAACATGTCTTCCCATTAGGATGAAAACATCTCCACAGTCACTATATACTCAGTCACACTTTCTTACAGTACAAGGTACTGCCCCTTCACCTCAGCATTTTATGTATAGCTCTACTCCACAGATAAATCCATATTCTTACAAAGACATATATGGACATTCATATATACACACACTTACAAAAGGATATATATATATATGTGTGTGTGTGTGTGCGTGTGTGTGTGTGCGTGTGTGTATATATATATGCACCTATATAAGGAGATAGATATACACACCTATATAAGGATGTATATATGTATATATATATGCACACCTATATAAGGACATATATATATATATATATATATATACACACACACACACCACACACACACGTACACACATATATATGGATATATATATATGCATACCTATATAAGATGTATACAGGGGTCTGGATGGCTCAATTGGTTAAGCTGCCAACACTTGATTTCACCTCAGGTCATAATCTCACAGTTCGTGGCTTTGAGCCTGGCATCTGGCTCTGTGCTTACAGCATTGAGCCTGCTTGGGATTCTCTCTCTCCCTCTCTCTCTCTGCCTCTCTCCCTCTGTCAAAATAAATTTTAATTTTTTTTTATCTTTTATTTTATTTTTGAGACAGAGCATGAACGGGGGAGGGCCAGAGAGAGAGGGAGACACAGAATCTGAAACAGGCTCCAGGCTCTGAGCTGTCAGCACAGAGCCCCACGCGGGGCTCGAACTCACGGACCGCGAGATCATGACCTGAGCAGAAGTCGGACGCTTGACCGACTGAGCCAGCCAGGCGCCCCAAAATAAATTTTAAAAAAGGATACACACACACACACACACACACACACACACACACACACACATACATATATATGCGTGTGTGTGTGTGTGTGTGTGTGTGTGTGTGTGTGCGCGCACCTATATAAGAATATACATATAGGGGCACCTGGGTGGCTCAGCAGGTTAAACATCTGACTCTTGGTCTCAGTTCAGATCATGATCTGATGGTTCGTGGTTTCCAGCCCTGTGCTGGGCTGGGTTCTGCAGCATGGAGCCTGCTTGGGATTCTCTCCTTTCCTTCTCTCTCTATTCCTCCTCCACTTGTGCTCTCTTTCTCTTATTTCTCTTATTTCTCTCAAAATAAATAAATTTTTAAAAAAGGATATATATATATACGCACATATATAAGAATATATATGCGCACCTATATATGTATGTATATATATATACACACACACCTATATAAGGACATACATATATACGCATGCACATATATAAGAATATATATGCACACACATACACCACACACATACATAAGGGTATATACACATGCACATATATAAGGATACATATGCACACCTGTATAAATATATATACGAGCACCTATATAAGGATATGTAAATACACATCTATGTAAGAATGTTATATACGCACACCTATATAAAGATGGGTCTATAATAACACCATTTAAGTCTCCATGTAGGTCTATGTCCATATCCATCAAGGAACATTTGTTGTTTACTTTTTTAAGTTTATTTATTTATTTTGAGGGAGAGAGTGAGCAGGGGAGGGGCAGAGAGAGAGGGAGAGAGAGGTTCAGTGCTGTCAGCACAGCACCCAATGCAGGGCTCAAACTCACAAACCGTGAGATCATGACCTGAGCCAAAATCAACACTCAGACACTTAACCTACTGAGCCACCCAGGCACCCCAAGATATATCTTGCTCGTTGTCTTTATTTGATATTAAGATAAATGAATCATGAGTCATTCTAATGTGGTTAGTATTTTTGAGCTTTAAATTATAGCTTTTTTGTCTCATCGATGGATTGCATGATTTTCGCTCATGAGCTGTTAATTAAAATTTCTGGCCGGTCTATTTATAAGCTTTTCTACTTAAATGGTCCTTTTTCCACATCTGTACCTGTTCACTTTATTTAAGGACAAGAGCCTTTGCGTTAATTTCCTGTTCTGTTGCCAAAGTTAACCTCCCGGGGTTTTTAAAAATGTGAGTCTGTACACTGTGACAGCACAAAGGCACAGGGTAAAGAAGAGAGAATGGTTCTGCTTCTCCTCGCCCACTGTTACACCTACCCGCACCAAAGCCAGACTCGGGTTTTATGTTGGCCCGTGGGGATTTTGCATGTGCCTGTGTGTGCAAAGTGGTGCAAAAAAGTACAGAGTTGGAGAGGGCACGCTGACCTGAGGAGAAGGGGGGGAAATGTGCCCCCAACAAAATGTGCAGTTGTTAGGAGACGCGCCATAACTTTTGCCCCCACGGCTGGTTGTGGCAGAGCCTGTAGGTGAGTAGCGCCCAGCACTGTGAAGCATTAGGTTTTTAGAAGTGAAGTTAAACTGATAAATTAGACCTCATTTATTGAACAGCAGTTAGAGCCGATTGCCTAGGGAGTCGTTTGACACCTTTGAAGACCCTGCTAACTTAATTGGTGATAGTTTGGGGGCTGCAGGAAACATTTAAGCCAGGAGCAGCAGGACACCGTGCCGCATGAAAATGGAGAAGACAAGCATTCTCTCTGACAAGGGGAGTCATATATAGATTTTTGTGTCCATTGTTTTCGCTTATTTGTGTGTGTGCTTTACTCAGTCAATCAAATATAATTGACACCACTGGGTTCTGTTGTTTTGTAGATGACAGGAACTAATGCAAGGGGAAAAAGCTGGAAGTAAACTTCCCCCTGAAACGCTGTGAAAAGGTTTTTCCACCCAGCCGTGACATTTTTTGCTCAATTGTATTAATTGATGTAGTGACAAGGCACTTGGAAAGATGATGGATACTGATCACTGCACCCTTTTTAAGGTTGGGTTATATCTTGCTATCAGCATAAGCACTTGTTTGTGCAAGGAATGAACAGTAGCCAGACAGAACAAAAGAAAAAATAAGACAGCAGCTTACCTGCGAGACGCACCTGACAGAGGCAGAGCATTGACTTGGGTGCCAAGGCCGCGCTGGCGATGAGCGCTTCGTCAGAGCCAAGATCCCACTTGAGAGCTCAACATTCTCCAACCCTAGTCCTGTGGCCCTTGAGGAGGTCCTGCCCCAGTTTTTTAATCACTTGCCCAGAGCAGCAAATAACTGTGAGAGTTTTTCTTAAAGTCTCAAGTGTTTAAGTGCCAGGACAGAAGAGGGAACCCTACCGGCCTTGAGGCACCCTGGGACTGGTCCTGCCAAATTGTTCAGGCAAGGGGAGCTGTCGGTTTCGGGATGCTCATTTCTCAGAGCCCATGACAGTGGCAATGATGCGTTAGAGTAAGCCACATGGCTTAGCGAGACCTTGCCAGGGATGAAATTACTTTGCTCATGGATAGAGTTCTTCAGAGAGGACCTTGAATACGAAAAAAGAGAGATGCAGAGCAAGGAGTTTTGGTTTTTTGTTTTTTTCTTTTTTTCTTTTTCTTCTGTAGAAGTCTCCCTGCAGGTTGCAGGAATAATCCGTGTCCATCTGAGGTATCCGGAGTCGCATGCTCTCACCTCAAGTCTTCCTTGGACCCTCTCCGGGGTGTGAATCACCTTGAGTTGTCTGAATTTATCCTCGATTCATAGTGCAAGTGCATTTCCACCCACACATGGAAAATTCACTTCATTTTAACATTTAATTCCATTAGTTGATGGGATTCATTCGAGTGCTTTCCATAATTTCTATTGTTTGGCATATAAGTTTTGGATTGCTTCATTCAGTATCAGAAAACTTGGAGGGCTGGAGTAAGGATTAAGGGGAAGTGTCCATCATCCGAAGCTAGATGAATGGTTCAAGTAGGGTGGAAGCCCAGGCGTCACCGTTGTTTCAAAAATATTTCAAGAAAGCATTTTATAAACCTCATCACGGAAGAATTGCCACAATACATTCTGAGCAAAAAGCGAAACTCAGTTTTCTGGAACAAATCCAGATACCTTCCTCTTTTTCAGGCATCAGTAGAGTCATGGAAAGTGTACAGGAGAAATATCTAGACAGTCTAGTCATTGTGGGTACTTCATGCTGTTCCTTGCAGAAAATCCATGCAATTTTTCATTCATTCATGCATCCATTTACTCATTCTGTCATTTATTGAGCACCTGCTATGCACGAGTACTGGGGATGTAACAATAAGGAAAAAATATGACATCTCTGCCCTCCTGGATCATTCAGTGTAATATAAGAGACAGGTATTAATCAGATGACAAAACCCAAGTAAACTTAAAGTAAATTTAAAATGAGGCACGTGTTCTGAATGAGAGGTAAGTGGTCCTATGAGAGTTTATCATTGGGAAACTTTACCTGAAATGAGGGTTCAGGGAAGTCTTCACTAAGGAAATAATGACTGGCCTGAGATGTGAAAAATGAAGTGACTTACACAGGAAGAGTTGAGGGCAGGAAGGAAAAGGAGAACAGCTCAGTCACCAACACATGGGAAGAGGGACTACTTCAGTTCTAGGAACTCAAATAAGCCAGGATTGCTGTCACACAGGGAGTAACAGGCAGTGTGACAGGGGCCAAGTGAGCTACGGCCATGATAGACAGGAGCTAGACCAAACCGAGGCAAATAGCTTTAAAATAATGGTATCACGTAGATATATTGTCTTCCACCAAACTGCCCTCCTTATTGACCTTTTACTATTTTTGTTTTTGAGGTCTAGTCTAGTGGTAATAGGTTTTCCAAATAGCAGTCGGGAGGCTACCTTTGCCAGAGAGTCCTAAAAACAACTGCTGTAGCAAGAGCCAGAGCAAGGGCATTGACCGAAAGGAGCCATGCAGGCTCTCGGTGGCTAGGAGATTCCAGGATAGCAATGCATATTTCCCTTTGAAGTGAAATGAACCTTTATCTTTGACTTTCTGCCTTCATTTCAATTTGGGAAAAGATTCACAGTAATTTCACAGTGAAGAATTTGCCAGAGGGGTGCCATTATACTACAGCAAGAAGCAGCCATCTTGGATTGTGTTCTCCATACCACTAATGGGCAAAATCCTTTTTGTTTTTTAAAAAAACATAAGGAGTGAGACTTTTCCTGGAATCCTTGCTCCCAAGAACCTTCTAGAGAGGATCTACTGGCAGAGGAAAAAGTCTTGGCTGTCACTCATTGCTGGCACCTTGGGTGTGGTGACAGCAATGACAGAAAAATAGAGCAGAGACAGTGGTTGGTCCTCAGAGAGAAGCTGCTTGTTAGCACCAGCAGCCCTTGACCACTGTCGTCTTTAAATTCCCATAAAAAGTGAAATGTAAAGGCATGAAAGTCATCTGTGTCTGGCAATTAAGTCCTGAAAAAGAAAACTGAACATGAATATGATCCCCTTTGTAGAGATTCCTGGTGCAAAGACATGTCTCCCTGGGCAAGCTAACATCCTGCACTGGACTTGAACATCTTCCAGTCAAAGAGTATGGAACTGACCATTCACAGGTCTGCTTGATAAGACATTTAAGAAGGAGACTTAATTAGCAGAAAACAAGTTCAACAGAGATCAAACTGACCACACACCTTTGGCAACAAGCCACGTGGTGTCCTGTAGGATCGGTCAAGTTTCATTTGTTTCCCTACACACGCCCTACCTTACATGCCTGGATGGTGTTCAGAAGCCCCTCCATTCCCGGGAAGCCTATCTCGTCACTGTCCACAACCCATACCATGTTCTCCTTCCTATCTCCACACATTTCGATGGGTTTTTCCTCTGCCTGAAATGGCTTACACCCACACATCATCCTGCCTAGCTCGTTAGACCCTGCATGGCCAAGAGGTTCCACCCAAATCCCTTTCTTCTTGGTGTATCCTTTCACTCCCCCACCTACTCTAGTTCTTTTCTCCTTTCTGGTTTGAATGACAACTCAGTGTATTCATCTGACCTACCCAACAAGACTGTAAACGTAACAGAGTAGTACATTCCAATGATGATTAGTTATCTGTTGCTGCGTCACAAACCACCCCCAAATGTTTGGTGGTTTAAGCAACACCCGTTTACCGACAACCATTGTTTACAAGTCTGCAGGTCAAGGGTATGGCTCTGTTGATCTGGGCCAGGCTTGGGTGATCTCTGCTACATTCCTAGCAGTCAGCTGCAGGTTAAGTGGATGGATCCAGTGATCTTGGCTGGGCTGTCCAAATCTCTGTGGCCTTGGATGGGACAGCTGGCTGATTGGACTCTGGCTCAGAGAGCTCTCTGTCTACGGGTTAAGCTGGAGGCCTTGTTCACCTGGTGAAGGTCCTAAGAGAAGGAGGCCTAGGCTTAGCTTGGACATTGTCACTTCATTCTATTGGCCGCATATGTGCACCTAAACACATACAAAATAGACACAAATAATGAATATATATAACAACAGGGCTGTTACGTGGATTCTGTACTTAACTTGCATATGGCCAAGGGAAATGCTGTGGGTCCCCTTCTGACACTAACCTTTGTCCATATCATTTGCCATCCCCTTCTTTGGTTCAGGCCGGTCCACGATGCACTGATTTACGCTGAACCACAATAAAATGGCTACTTCCTTAATATAACTGAGAAGTTTAGATTTTCTGGAATTTAAGTTTACACCCTACTATAAGGTTTCCATCGAATTACATATGATTCCTTCTCACTACTGCTATCAAAATCTGTGCTAATGCCAGAAAAAAGAAAAAAGATCAGAAGCATGGCTCAGGTTCTGTACATAGGCCTGCCCTATATCCCTGCATATGCCCCAAACCATCCATTTATCTGGCTTCCTTTTTACTTTTTGTTTTTTAACATTTACTGACTTATTTTTGAGAGAGCACGCAAGTGAAGGAAGACACAAAGAAAGAGAGAGAGAGAGAATCCTGAGCAGGCTCCACTCTGTCCGCACACAGCCTGATGGGGGGCTCTATCTCACCAACAGTGAGATCATGACCTGAGCCAAAATCTGGAGTTGGACACTTAACCGACCTAGCCACCCAGGTGCCCCACTTCCTCTTTACTTTTAACAAAAATAAATATTTGTGTCCTGGGAGCTTCCCAAAAGGCCCTCTTCCCACCAGGAATTGGTTCTTTAACTTGATATGTACTTTGTCCTTCACATTCCCCTTTCCACCACCGCCCCCCTTTCCAGAGCCCTAGCTAAAATTGCCTACTTCTTATTTTGCGAGGATTTTGCTGCATAACTTAATTCCTATATCTGTTCTGGCAGGAATTGTGTTTTATATATCGCTTTTGTCCACGCTGTGAAAGTTAGCACTGTCAACAAGTACATGATTATAAGTCTAAATCTTTGGTAAAGACACAGGTTGGGAATGTCCTCCAAACACTGGGTTGGACCAACCAGCTTGAAATCATTATTTCATGACAAATTCTGTAAAAGCAGGGGACTAAAAGTCACAGCCTGCGAGTCTAGGTTCCTCCCGTTTCTTTCAGGTCCACAACTGCAGTGTTAAACAAGACACACATGGTCCCTGTCGGTAAAGAGCTTATTCTAAAGGAGGAAAACACACAAACACACACAAAAACAAACTCTAGGAAGAAAATCAAAGTGGGTGATGTGGCAGACCCTGCCTGGAGGCGGTGTTAGTCCGTGCACCAGGAAAAGTGTTCACTAAAGACATAACATTTCATGTGAAGCCCAAGGAGGAAACCAGTTAAGCAAAGAGAGGAGGAAAGCACATGTCACAAGGAAGAAACCACTTTTGCAAAGGCCCTACTGGAGATACCACATCAGAGTGTCTGGGGAACAGCAAGCGAGGCGGGACTGCATGTGTGTAATGGCTCCCGTGGCAGGTCTGGTGATCCTGGAAGTAGATCCAAGACCAAATTAGAAAAGCATCAGAGGTATTAAGGGTGTTGCCCTCGGAATAGGAGAGGAGCAGTGGGTAAAGGCTGATCCACCTTCAGATCATGATGTGGGTCTGACACCTGTGGGAGGAGAGGGACAGGGAAGGAGGATGAAGTAGGAAAAGCTTCAGACCGCCATGCAGAGCGGAGGGCATTTCAGCCAGGTCACAGGGGGTAGAGAAAACATGCCCATCAGAGGGCTTCCATGTTGGGCAGCAACGGCCCAGTGCCAGCGCCCCTGCTGTGTTGAGCCCCTAGCTGAGAGCAGCACGGGGAAAGCATGGCCACAGTGTGACTGCGGTAGCAGCGGGAGCTTCCTTCCCTTCAGGTTGTCTCTAGAAGGGACATCTGAGTGGCACACCTCCTTGACTGACATAATGGCTTCAGATCTTCTTAGTAAACCGACTTAGAATGCCAATCTGCCGGGAAGAGAGAATCTTAAAGCACACGTACTATATTACTTTACTTTATTGTTTACCCCCCACTTGGGGGGTAATTTTGCCCCTGGGGGGGGGGTGGATATTTGGTGATGTCTGGAGATATTTCGATTCACATCAAGTGGTGGGGGAGGGCTGACATCTGGAGAATAGAGGCCACGTACACTGCTAACTATCTTCCAGTGTACAGGGTAGCCCCCCATGACAAAGAATTCTACGCATGCCTTGTTGTATTGTGCTTTGCTTTATGGTTCTTCACTGATGCTGCATTTTTCACAAACCAGAGGGTCATGGCACCCACGTGTTGAGCAAGATTGTCAGCACCCTTTCTCCAACGACATTTGCTCACTTTGTGTCTCTGTGTCACATTTGGTAATTCTCACAGTATTTCAGACTGTGCTTACTGTCTCTTGCTTACTTTGTTGTGGAGATCTGTGGTCAGTGATCTTTGATGTTACTGTTGTAAACATTTGGGAGCACGACGGACCACACCCATGTAAGATGGCAATGGCAAACTTAACCAGTAATTGTTGTATATGTTGTGACTCCACAGACCAGCCGCCATTCCTCCATCTCTCTCTCTCTCTCTCTCTCTCTCTCTCTCCCTCCCTCTCTCTCCCTCCCTCCTTAGCCTCCCTATTCCCTGAGACACAACAATATTGAAATTAGGCCAATGAATAACCCTACAATGGCCTCTAAATGTCCAAGTGAAAGAGTCACATGATTCTCACTTTAAATCAAAAGCTGTAAATGATGAAGCTTAGTGAGAAGGCATGTCAAATGCTGAGACAGGCTGAAAGTTTGGCCTCTTGTATCACATAGCTAGTCAAGTTGTGGATGCAAAGGAAGAGTTCTTTATTTTTTTTAATCCTTATTTATTTTTGAGAGAGAGAGAGAGAAAGAGTGCATGAACAAGGGAGGGGCAGAGAGAGAGGGAGACACAGAATCCAAAGCAGACACCAGGCTCTGAGCTGTCAGCACAGAACCCAACATGGGGCTTGGACTCATGAGCTGTGAGATCATGATCTGAGCCGAAGTTGGATGCTTAACCAACTGAGCCATCCAGCCGCCCCTGCAAAGGAAAAGTTCTTGAAGAGAAATAAAAATGTTATTCCAGTGAACATACGAATGATAAGAAAGTGAAACAGCCTTATTGCTGATAAGGAGAGAGTTTGAGTGGTCTGGATAAAAGATCAAACCAGACACAACATTCCCTTAAACCAAAGCCTAATCCAGAGCAAGACCCTAACTCTCTTCAATTCCATAAAGGCCCTGCAGAAGTGAAGGCCCTGCAGAAGAAAGTTTGAAGCTAGAAGAGGTTGTTTCATGAGACTTGAGGAAAGAAGGTGTCTCCATAAAATACAAGTACAAGGAGAAGCAGAAAATGCTGATGTAGAAGCTGCAGCAAGTTTTCCAGAAGATTCAGCTAAGATCATTCATGAAGGTGGTTACACTAAACAACAGATCTTCAATTGCAGACGAAACAGCCTTATACTGGAAGAAGATGTCAGCTGGAGAGGAGAAGTTGTTATCTTGGCTTCAAACCTTCAAAAGACACACTGACTCTTGCTAGGGGCTCATGCAGCTGCTGACTTTAAGTTGCAGCCAGTGCTCATCGACCATTTCTGAAAATCCTATGGCCCTTAATAATTATGCTAAATCGGGGCGCCTGGCTGGCTTGGTCTCTAGAGCATGTGACTCGATCTCGGGGTTGTAGGTTCGAGCCCCACATGGGGTGTAGAGACTACTTAAAAATAAAATCTTGGGACGCCTGGGTGGCTCAGTCAGTTGAGCGTCTGACTTCAGCTCAGGTCATGATCTCTCAGTCTGTGAGTTCAAGCCCCGCGTCAGGCTCTGTGCTGACAGCTCGGAGCCTGGAGCCTGCTTCAGATTCTGTGTCTCCCTCGCTCTCTGCCCCTCCCCTGCTCATGCTCTGTCTCTCTCTCTCTCTCTCTCTCTCTCTGTCAAAAATAAATAAACATTAAAAAATTTTTTGAATAAATAAATAAAATCTTAACCAAAAAAAATTATGCTAAATCTATTCTACCTATGCTCTATATATAGAACAACAAAGCCTGGGTGACAGCACATCTGTGTATAACATGATTTACTGAATATTTTAAGCCCACTGTTGAGACCTGCTGCTCGGAAAAACAAGATTCCTTTCAAAATATGACTGCTTGTTGACAATACGCTCGGTCACCCAAGAGGCCTGATAAAGATGTACAATGAGATTCATGGTGTTTTCAGGCCTGCTAACACAACATCCATTCTGCAGCCAAGGAGTCATTTCGACTTTCAAGTCTTATTGTTTAAGAACTACATCTCATAGGGTGTCTGGATGGCTCAATCCGTTAAGCATCCAACTCTTGATTTCAGCCTAGGTCATGATCTCACGTTCGTGGGTTCAAGCCCTTCGTCAGACTCCATGCTGAGTGTAGAGTCTGCTTGGGATTCTCTCTCTGCTCCTCCCCTGTTCACACTCTCTGTCTCTCTCAAAATAAATAAATAAAGTTTAAAAAGAGGAATACATTTCATAAGGCTATATCTGCCATAGATAGAAATTCCTCTGATGACTCTGGATAAAGTAAATTGAAAACCTTCTGGAAAGGATTTACCATTCTAGATGTCATTAAAAATATCCGTGATTCATGGGAAGATGTCAAAATATCAACATTCATAGAAGTTTGGAAGAAGTTGACTCCCACCCTCATGGATGACTGTGGGGGGGTTCAGGACTTCAGTGGAGGAAGTTACTGCAAATGTGGTAAAAACAGCAGGGGAACTAGCATTAGAAGTGGATTCTGGAGATGGGACTGAATTGCTAGAATCTCGTGATAAAACGTGAACAGAGGAGGAGTTCCTTCTTAGGAATGAGCAAAGTCAATGGTGCCTTGAGATGGAATCTACTCCAGGTGAAGGTGCCATGAAGATTATTGAAATGACCACAAAGGATTTAGAATATGACATATGCTTGCTTGATAAAGCAGCAGCAGGGTTTGAGAGGGTTGACTCCAACTCTAAAAGAAATCCTAGTGTGGGTAAAACGCTATCAAACAGCATCATATGCCACAGAAGAACCATTGCTGAAAGGAAGAGTCAGTCAATGCATCAGACTTCATTGTTCTTCATTTAAGAAATTGCTGGGGCTCCTGGGTGGCTCAGTTCATTCAGCATCCAACTCTTGGTTTGGGCTCAGGTCGCGGTCTTGCAGTCCGTGGGTTTGAGCCCCGCATCGGCTCCATGCTGACAGTTGACAGTGTGGAGCCTCCTTGGGATTCTCTTTCTCCCTCTCTCTCTGCCTCTCTCTCACTCTCTCTCTCTGTCTCTCTGTCTCTCTCAAATAAACTTACCAAAAAAAAAGACAAGGAAATTGACACGGCCACCCCAACCTTCAGCATCCACCACCCTGATGGTCTATAGCTATCTACATCAAGGCAAGACCCTCCACCAGCAAAAAGATTACTGAAAGTTCCGCTAAAGGTTAAGATTTCTTAGCAATATTTTTCATTAAGGTATGTACTTTTGGGGGGCATAATGCTATTGCACACGTAATAGACTACAGGACAGTACAAACGTCCCTTTCATACACACTGAGGAACCAAAACGTTTATTTGACTCACTCTGTTGCAATATTGGCTTTATTGCAGTGATCTGGAACGAGCCCCACAATATCTCCCAAGTAGACCTCTATCAGGCTTAAAAAGTCAGTAATGCTCACGTTGGGGAAAACTGCTTTGCAGCAGATTTTTTTAAACACCCCCATGTTTATAAAAGAATGCAGAATGGTCAGCGTGGGAAAGTGGATATCACATGTGGCACATCACTGCACCCCCAGACAGTGCTGAAAACCCATAACTCTACCTTCGAGCCTTGTGCATGTCCTGTCTCCATGAGATAAGTCACGCATACATTGAGAAGACAGTGTGAAGGCAGCATGCCGCACAGACCCAGGAGGCCTGCTTCCTCTGCCAGCTGTTGGTATAGAAGTCCCATATATGGTTCCCACTGACTGCATGGTTGAGGGGCTATCATCTTTTTTGTCAGAAGAGAAGAAAACAGCCTCAAATTGGACCTTTCTATGCAACACATACCGTGTTCTTCATAGAGTTACCATTTTAATTTACCACGCCATTGTTGAACAAGTTGCCGTTGGGGGTGCGGCTAACAAACCCCCATTTTCCTATCCTAAGGAGCCCAGACACTGTCTTCTTTATTCCCTTTCTCCAGGGCGCAACTGTAGCTATGAAAATGTACTCTGAGCAGTCCGCTGACAGAACACTCTCACGGCCAAGAGTGGAATTTCTCAAAGCAGATAGGAGAATAAGAGTCTTGGAAATAATTTATTTGAAAATATGAAAGTCGCCCAAAGCATGAGATCATTCTTGGCCGCCTAAAAAAAAAGAAACAGAATTGACCATTGTGCTCACAGTGTGCAAAACCGTGCTCAGCTGAAGGTTGCAGGAAGAAATCAGCCCCAGAGAAATTTTTAAAAGAAGGAAAGACAAGGAAAACCTGTCCAGTCCCCTGCCTCCGGCCTGCACGGATGCCCACAGGAGATGCAGCCATAGCTTACGCCGAAGCAAAGTAATTTCATTGTCATGAAACAGTTCTGGGCAAAGACGCATTGGAAAGGATGAGGTGAATTGAGAGGTAGAGGTTATCTGTGGATTTCAAGTGTCTGTTTCACTCCTGTTCCACTTCATCATAAGTAATCATTAAGTGACATGAAAGTTAGGTAAAAATATCTAAAAGAGTGAGTAAGGAGAGTTGGCAGTTATACAATGACTTCTCTTGGTTTATGAAATGGTTTGGAAACCAGGTACGGCCTTAGACTTCACGTAGTGTAAAGGTCCAACACAGCTATTACCATCTGATAATAAAATTGTAGAACGTCTCTCTCCTTTACAGCTAATGTGGGCTCTACTTACAAGAAGAAAAAAAAAAGAAAAAGAAAAAGAAACAGTATCGTTTTCCATGAGGAACCTGGCTTCCATTCATGGCAGACATCCAAGGAACAGAGCCTCTTGGTTTGAGCTTCTTACATTATGTAAGGAAATTCACAGACAGAAGGGTATGCACTAAGTCTCTGGGGGCTGAGACCAAACTAAGGATTTTTAAACTTATTTGTGTCATTGAAATCTTTTTGAAGATTCAAGAAAAGAGATTTGCTTTCTCTTTTTAAGTCCTTGGGAGAAAGAGACCAATTTGGACCCCAATGTGCTCCTGGAGCCATGACCTTGACAAGTAAGCCCAACATTGCTGAGTGTCAGATTTTTTTTTTTTTTTATATGTACCTGCCTGCCCTACCTCACTTAACAGGAAATAAATTCTATACCAGAAATAAAATCCCTTTGGCTCTTTGAAAAGCAAGAAGGCACGGAAGAAAGACTTTTTGGATAATTTCCTCTACTTCAATGGGCTCAGATCCAGGAGACAGAGGCAAAAACTGCCATCCCCCTCACCCCCCAGGTTGTGCGTTCGCTCACATTCACTACCCAAGACTTCCCGTTTTGATTGTTCCCCTTGATCGGAAAATGTAGAGCGCAAATGTGTGTTCTTAGATGCAGGAAAAATAAACATCCACGGGCTTCAGAAACACGCATGAGAAGCCTTCAGCTTGCATGATTCACTATAGCTTTTGACACTCTTCACAAATCAAGTCTGATTGGGTTTCTCATTGAAGCGATCTGACAGCCTAACCAGGAGGCCTCCTGGGGTTGTTCCTTCTCCTTTCTTTTTTTCTTAGTAATAGATAAAAACAAGCCCAGAAAATAGTCAGTTTGAAAGTGGTAGTATCCAAACTTAGTTTTCTTTTTTATTTATTGTCATGCAATTGCTTCTTTAACCCACTCTATCGATCTTGAGTGGAAGGCAGGGGTGTTGGATGGGAGAGGAGCATTGCTCAGAGTCAGGCCTCTGTGGTTCATTCCTGAGGGAAAGAAATAAATAGTCCCAACCTAGAAGTTGGAGGGGAGGGGGGGGGAAGAAAACCCAGAAGATTGACTGGTTTGCAAGGGATCCCAGTGGATTCCTGCTTACACCAGAGCATCATTTAAGCCTATGTTCTTCCATCTACCTTGTTTGCAGTAAATAGCTGCCCATTATATCAGGTCAGGCAAGTGCCGGGGCGTCACAGCTCAGTGGCCGTGATCTGCCCGCCAAGCAGCAAGAAAGGTCCCCCAGAGGGCAAACGCGTGTGTCAAGTTCTGGAGCCGTCAAGGTTCTAAGCGACAGCTTCTCTTGAGGGTGTAAAACATGCAAGCTGTCCCTGCTTGTTTCTGCCTCCTCCCTGCCTCCCCACCCCACCTCTCCCGCTCCTCCCTTGTCCCTTCCCCCATTACACCGCTGCCCCCCCCCACGCCCCCAGCCCCCAATCCCCAGTCTTTTTCCCTCTTGACACTCTGCTTGAAAGAAGACAGATGCTGGAGCAGTTTTCCTTCAGTTGGCTCTAATTCCGTGAGGTGCAATCCACCAAATGCAACTCTGTCCATCTTTTGAAAAGGCTAAGGTCCTGAGGCAGCCCCATTTATTATTTGTCTTGACACGAACACAAATATTTTCAGATGGGTTGGAGTCTGTCACTTTACTATCCTTATGTTCTTTACCCTCAATAAATAACACACATTAAAGTTCTTAAAGGCAAACAAAGAACTGTATCCAGGGTACCATTTGTCCTGCAGTTGCCATGTTTAATTGAACATTTTATAGCACTCTAATGCCATGTCAGGTTCTTAATGTGACATGTGTTCCACTCTTACATTATCAGGGGCTAAGAACATCACAGAATCTTCCTTGGATTCGTGTGCCTGAGAAGCAAGATTTATCCTGTGCAGTTCACTGAATCATTTATGAGTTGCCTTATCTCACCTAGGCAATTTTATAACTCATAAATGGCCCCTCTGGTCTGCTGTCTGGATTTTGTTTACTGTAAAATCCCAAAATAGTATGACTATTTTCAAGATACTGAGCTAAATTTCACTGCCGTATAGAATTACTCTGTACTTGTCCTTTGCCACTTATTGGTCCCAGATAAGAGATGAACTGATGGAAAGTTGGGGGTACAAATGTCTAGCACTTTGGGGTCTGCGGTCCTGTGGTGCAAAGGTAAGAGCGGGTGTGTGTTAAGCCTCATAAAGCAATTATGCTGTTAAGCAATTACCTCTAGAAAATCTACTCTAGTCAGAGCTGAACGGTGACAGGACATTTCTCTAGTCGCTTACTTTCTGACACAAATCAGCCGTGCCTCAGGAAGATGCACACTCCAACGTTACAAAAGTATAGGATGCTGGGTAAACCAGTAAGAGATTCACCATGTTTTACAAAGAGGGGTCACTCTAAAGGGGGTCGTAAAAGAATCGTGGGGAGTTGTGTTTTGTTGTGTCATTTGCATTGAGGGAAAACTTGGCGAAGTAGTTGGATGGCCACTGAGTCTTTAAATTGAGAGAACCTGGGGCGCCTGGGTGGCGCAGTCGGTTAAGCGTCCGGCTTCAGCCAGGTCACGATCTCGCGCTCCGTGAGTTCGAGCCCCGCGTCAGGCTCTGGGCTGATGGCTCAGAGCCTGGAGCCTGTTTCCGATTCTATGTCTCCCTCTCTCTCTACCCCTCCCCCATTCATGCTCTGTCTCTCTCTGTCCCAAAAATAAATAAACGTTGAAAAAAAAAATTAAAAAAAAATTAAAAAATAAAAAATAAAAAAAAATAAATTGAGAGAACCTGCTCCTTGCATTATGAAATCCTTGTGGTAGACACAGTTCCCGGTTTGCAGGTCGTCAGCCTGATGGCAACATTCCATCCCAGCAGAGACACGAACACTGTAATTTAAACATAGTTCAGGGGCGCCTGGGTGGCTCAGTCTGTTAAGCGTCCGACTTCAGCTCAGGTCATAATCTCACGGTTCGTGAGTTTGAGCCCCGCGTCGGGCTCTGTGCTGACAACTCGGAGCCTGGAGCCTGCTTTGGATTCTCAGTCTCCCTCTCTCTCTGCCCCTCCCCTGGTCATGCTCTGTCTCTCTCGTCTCAAAAATAAATAAAAACATTAAAAAAAAATTTTTAAACATAGTTCAGAGATGGCTTCTCCACACACTGTGGTTTGCACCAGCCATCGTGTCACAGTTTCCCCGGAGTGTTGGGACATTTTCTATGTATTTCTGGCAATAAACGCAAGTGGGTATGTATTTCTCACATCTAATTTATATCAGGGGTTCTGTGTTAACTTTCACCAAAGCTCCGCATAATGCATAGAATATATGGGATAGCCTTTGCTTTCAGGCGAAAGCACATATTTCTTTTCCCCCAAATTCCATTTACAGTGCATTCATAAGCCAACATTGGGAAAGGGTTTGTTAGTGTTTTCCATGGGAGGCAGTGCAGCACAGTGAATTGGATCTGCGTTTCATAGCTGTCTCTTGTCATTTCCCTCTGGGGTCTCAGTTTACTCATCTATAAAATGGAAAGAAAGAGATTTCTATTGTAAGCCTGTTAAGAAGATTAAATATTAAGCGTATGATCCAGCGCCTAGAACATTCATAAGCACTAAATAAATGCCTGCTATCGTTTTTGTTGTTGTCATTATTACCAGATTCATGCAAGTTCAGTTTGTGAAACCCCAGAAGAGACTCCGTATAAAACTTGGCAGACATTTTATCACTGTCTCTTTATTTCTTTAAAAAAATTTTTTTAATGTTTATTATTTTTGAGAGAGAGAGACAGAGAGCAAACAGGGAAGGAGCAGCGAGAGAGGGAGACACAGAATCGGAAGCAGGCTCCAGGCTCTGAGCCATCAGCACAGAGCCCGATGCGGGGCTCGAACTCCCAGGCCGCGAGATCAGGACCTGAGCTGTAGTTGGCCGCCCAACGGAATGAGCCACCCAGGAGCCCCTACTGTCTCTTTCTTTAACTTTCCATCACAAGTCATGGTAGTGGCAGGGATAGGGTGGGTCAGTCAACTGTATTATTTTTTAATTCCCACAAATACATATTGAGAGCCTACCAGGTACAGGCGTTATGAGAAACGAGAAGAATGACGGCAGATACTCCAGCTAAATAGTCATGAGGTTTATAGTTACAGCCGGAAACTCCAGTCTTTGAGCTCGTATGAAACCTCCAGAGAGGTTTCTTAGGTGGGTGGGGAAAATCTGGATTCTATCCACCTACAGCGTACCTCTCATGGGAAATCCACTAAATCTAATGATTCAGACTTTTTGGTCCAAAAACTCATTCTGTTTTTATAGATCTCTTTAAGTGTCTTCACACAAAAAACAATGTCTCTTTTTTTTGACTGAGTTCATCCTAAAGGACAACTGACAGACCCATTCTTATCCCTCCATCCTTCCAATCCTCGTAGAAACCTGTTATTAAAAGATTTTTTACAGATGGGCAATTCGTATCAAGCCTATAATATATCTTTCTGTTTTCCCTAGGATGCAAATGTGAGAAACATCAAAGAAATTCAATTATAAAAACCTATTTTCATTCAGTTAAGGACAGGAAAATTTATTATGGGTTGCTGTCTGCCATGTTTCACATGGGCATACATGAATCCAATTTCAATCAAGGTTCCAACTCTGTCCTAATAGGTTTGGACTGGACTGAACACAGGCCTCTTGGCTTGAGAAGATGGAATTCTACAATGATACTTACGGAATGTGGATATTACAAAACTAAGGTAGATTCCTAGACACATCTTGGATTTGGCATTGGAGATATATATATATATATATATATATATACATACACATATATATGTTTTTTTTTTTTAATAAGGAACATAGGAGATAGGACCATCATGATTTTGATGGGTGGCTTTTGTTTCACTGGAACAACCTAGAAAGCAAGCCAGAGCACAGGCTGAGGAGAAAAGAGTGGGAACATGCCCACGGTGACCCTTCTGGCGTCCATTTGTTCCTCAAAGACTTACGCATGGTTTCTCTGCCTCAAGGCAGAGCTATGCTCAAGTGCCTAGGTATGTAGGGGCCTTGCCTTCTTTGTAATATCCTGGATTATATATCCTCTCTCTAAAAAGCTTCCCTCCACTCCGTGCTCACTTATGACAGAAAATCTCATGAGAGAGTTGTGCTTTTTCTTTCAGCCATAGGATGTGAGTAAAGTGTCAAAGGGGAACTGCTCCAAGGGAAGTACAAAGCCAGGTTACCACAGCACCCCCGTACCCCAGGTGGCAAAGTGGAGTCTCCCGCTGGATACGACATATTAGTAAAATGTCTTGTAAAATAACTTGGCATTAATTTCATATCGATTCAAACCCTGCAGCTCACGTATATATCCAATTCCACTCCCTTGTATATACCATAGAGACATTGTTGCCTATGTGCACCCAAAGAACTATACATCTTAGCCCTGTTTGTAAAAACAAAATGCCCCAAGTGTCTACTAACAGGAGAAGGAATAAATTAAATTGTACTATTTTCCCACCATAGATTACAAAGCAGTGAAACTGAATAAATCATATCTTCATGCAATCGCAATATTAAAAATGTACTGAGGTGTGAGACGCCTGGGTGGATCAGTCAGTAAGCGTCCAACTCCAGCTCAGGTCATGATCTCACAATTGGTGGGTCCGAGCCCCGTGTCGGACTCTGTGCTGACAGCTCAGAGCCTGGCGCCTGCTTCTGATTCTGTGTCTCCCTCTCTCACTGACCTTCCTCCCTTGCACTCTGTCTCTCTCTCAAAAGTAAATAAACATTAAAAAAAAAAATTTTAGGGGCGCCTAGGTGGCTCAGTCGGTTGAGTGTCCAACTTCGGCTCAGGTCATGATCTCACAGTTGATGGGTTCGAGCCCCGTGTCAGACTCTGTGCTGACAGCTCAGAGCCTGGAGCCTGCTTCCGATTCTGTGGCTCCCTTGCTCTCTGCCCCTCCCCCACTTGTGTGTGTGCATGCATGCGCGCTCGCTCTCTCTCTCTCTCAAAAATAAATAAACATTAAAAAGGGTAGTGAGGTATGAAAAAACAAATCACACATATATATAGTATATATATTATATATATGTACGTATGTATAAATATAGTGATGCTATTTTTATAAAGTTCGAAATCATGCAAAAATTAAATCTGAGGAAGTATTTACCTTCAGGAACTGGCATCAGTGCAGGAAAGGGTACCTAAGTAGTAACAACTGTGTCTTAGCAACTTTTGTGGTCCTAAATTGAGTAGTAGATATACTAGTGGTCATTTTATTACTATACCTGATGGATTACATATATCCTTCTGTATGTATGAATCATCACATGTAAAAAAAAATCCCATAAAAAAAATCTTACCTAAAACAAATGGTCACTGGACTTCAGACTAAACGGCAAATACGTAGACCTCATCCTGATAGATAATTTCTGAGCTCCTGACAATGGAAAGATGGGTGAGCCCTTTTTCAGAGTTTATCTGGAAGTCTTGCCTTAAATTTGCCAATGTTATTTATAGGCCTTATTCACATCTATCATGGCTCATAAATGAACTTCTAAGAGTCACATTTACTTGATAAAGCTTCCAGGAACTCTCTAAAATTGTCATGCTTAAAATACCAAATGCAATTGTACATATTCCCATTTGGGATCTCAGCAGCATGACCTTCTTCCTCCCAAGGGATTTCACAGAGCTTTGCATGCAGACTCAGAGACCAAGAAAGAAATCCTAGTAACGGTCCTACGATTTACATGCTGATGAATCTCCAGAGTAGCGTGCTTTTTGAAAAATCCTTGCTGGGGCACCTGGGTGGCTCAGTTGCTTAAACATCCAACTGTGGCTCAGGTCATGATCTTGTAATTTGTGGGTTTGAGCCTCATGTGGGGCTCTGTGCTGACAGCTCAGAGCCTGGAGCCCGCTTCGGATTCTGTGTCTCCCTCTCTCTGCCCCTTCCCCGCGCATGCTCTCTGTCAAAAATAAGTAAATATTTAAGAAAGAAAGAGAAAGAGAGAAAGAGAAAAAGAAAGAAAGATCTTTGCTATTTTATTCTACTTCAGAATAGGGTACTATAACCTATCTTCATTTGTCTCAGTGAGACAGGAAGAATGTAGAGGTTTTATGTTTCACAATTTTTAACCCTGAAAAAAGGTGCTACTCAAAATCATGAGGGATTGTACTAATGAGTGTATCTTCATTCCTCATATGTATAGTTGAAAGATATAAACATTTAAAAGTTAAAAACAGGGAAAGAGAAATACGGGTTAGCCCTTCTTAATTATTCTGCAGCTGATCTCATAGCAGAAAATGTTTTATTCCTTTAGTCTGAAATTTGGGAATTGTTTTCATCACATTATCCAAAGAAATGCCAAAATGGAAAGAAAATGTTAAGGTCAGAGTTCTGAAAAACATCTTACAATTTCCTGATGGAACCCTACGATGGCAACGGCAGTCATTTTCACCCAGTGATTAGGAAATGCCATTATGAGAGGAATTATTACTTATAAAACAACAGCAAAATACGTTGACCTAATGGCGATTCCTCAAAGGTAAGTCAAAATGTTCCACAAGCTTCTCTTATTGATTGTTGTTCCCTTGTGCACCTCTGGGAACAGAACAGCAAAGAAATGTTTTGATTGGAGCAAGATGACCTTTTCTATGGAAGCGTTTTAATGCCGTGATACGCTGAGATAAAAGGGGGAAAAACCTTATTATTTTGTAACCCATGGGGAAATGGGCATTTTTACACTTTTCTTCAAAATCAGGGCTCTGGTGAAATTTCTCGAGGCTGGCTCTGCAATGCCATGTTCTTGATTGTGAGACTTAATGTCATTGCATAACCATGAAGGAGCAGATGCCAACACTCATGGGCCCGGATGTGTGTGCTTCTTTGTGGATGCACAGAAGGGGAAGCATGAACTCGGGGACAGTAATGAGAGGTGCCAGCCCAGATGTGCCCGCCACCATGCCCTGTCCTTGCGATTACATTATCTTACTTCCCCCCAACACCCTCACGCGACCACAGTTAGCCTTACTTTACAGCTGAGAATTCTAAGGTCCAGACCAGTCAGTAAGTTGCCTGAGGTCACACAACAAGGGGGTGGCATTCTGACTCTCTGCCTTGAGCAGGGTTTCCATCAATGAGAATTACGGATGGGTCATCAGAGGATCTGTGGCTTATCTTCAGAGAAAGTTGTCAAATTTGACATGTATCTACTATGAATAATTGCTGAGTGGCCCCTTCAAGAAAGTAAGCCCCCTTTTCTAAGTGAAACCATTTGCCATGGCAAAAACGAGAGACAAGATGTGGACTCAGGGTTATTCTATCAGCATGGTTCTGCTTGAAATCAGCACGTTGGTCCAAATCTCACTTTCTCTTTGCCTGTGTAGGGATTTTGTCTTCTTTTAGGATGAGAAGCATTTCTTAATGTTAGCCATTGTCTCTCTTTATCAACATTTTGCTTAGAAGATCTCCACGTTTAGATCAAACAAATGGGAGCACAAAAATGTGGCAAATCGTTCCAGAAACACAAATATTTAATTTATAACCTGAGTCTACTCGAGCCTGCCATCTTCGTGAACAATTCACCGACTATTGCTATTTGGGGTTGACAGTCAGCATGAATCAAGAGAGACCATACAGTCAAGGACATGCTGTTCTAATTTTCCCAATTAAAGAACATATCCTTGAGAATAAACTTTCAAATCCACAGACATCAAGAAATGGTTTCGTAACCCACCTGTGTAGACCTACAGAAATGAATGAGAAAAAAAAAGACACCATGTACCTGAAGGGTAGCAAATAAATACTTCTCAGCGTTCTTCAAGTACAAGTCTAATCAAAGAACCAAATATTAGTACATCGCAGGGGTAAAGAGCATAGAGTATGGAGCCAGACTCCCTGGGTTCAGATCTCCTCTCTCCTGTCCCTTACCCTCAAGACCTTAGGTAATAGTTGAACTTGTTATGCCTCAGTTTTCTCTTCTGTAAAATGGGGAAAATAATATTTCCTACCTTCTAGGCTTATTGTGAAGATACATAAGTTAATCCACCCCTAAGTCTTTCCGTAGCACTTGGTAAGTGCTGCATACCGGTTTTACTATTTTTTTTTTTTTATTTTAAAAAAAAATTTTTGGGCGCCTGGGTGGCGCAGTCGGTTAAGCGTCCGACTTCAGCCAGGTCACGATCTCGCGGTCCGTGAGTTCGAGCCCCGCGTCGGGCTCTGGGCTGATGGCTCAGAGCCTGGAGCCTGTTTCCGATTCTGTGTCTCCCTCTCTCTCTGCCCCTCCCCGGTTCATGCTCTGTCTCTCTCTGTCCCAAAAATAAATAAAATGTTGAAAAAAAAAATTAAAAAAAAAAATTTTTTAACGTTTATTTATTTTTGGGACAGAGAGAGACAGAGCATGAACAGGGGAGGGGCAGAGAGAGAGAGAAACACAGAATCGGAAGCAGGCTTCAAGCCATCAGCCCAGAGCCCGACGCGGGGCTCGAACTCACGAATCGTGAGATCGTGACCTGAGCCGAAGTCGGACGCTCAACGGACTGAGCCACCCAGGCGCCCCTTACTATTATTAATAAGGCATCCACACATGCTGTATGTGGAGAAAGAGAACCATGGAACAGAGTTTTTTTAGTGACATGGCAACTATGAAGATGCCTGTACACAAAGCTTCTATTCATCATGGTCTAATAAAGGCATACGGGGTCAATAATGGAGAAAAACATAAAATGAAGTTTGCCCTTTAGTATTCCCAGTTTTATGGTCTCCACTCCTCTGCTTTTGCTATGCTTTTACCTTATTTTAAGAGGCCAGTATTTTCTGTAACCTCACAGTAACGTGCTAGATCATTTATTCTACCGATATTCACCGAGTGCCTGCCATGTGCAAAGCAGGTTGTAGATACAGGACACAGTTGTGACTAAGATAATAAAATTCTTGCTCCCCTGGAAGTTAATTGAAAATGCATATGGGGAGGGAGGGGCAGGAGGAGAAATAATAGGCCGAGGAGATGGTCATAGATCGTGACAGGTTTTAAGAGGAAAATGACGAAATGAAGAGTAAAGGAGGGCAGGGTAGACGACTTTAGTTGATAAGTCTGAGTAAGTAATGTTGAAACTGGAATCTGAAAAAAAGACACAGCCGTTCAAAGACCTCAGGAAGCATCAAGTGCCAAAGCTCTAGGCCAAGAAATAGCTGGTACTTTGAGGATCCACAAGTATACTGTGGGGGGAAGTATGAGGCAAGATGAGGCTGGATGGAGTGGCGCCATTTTTTTTTTTTTTTGTAGGTCCATGTAGTTCAGGGTCATGAGTTTGATTATTAACTTTTACTCTCAATGGAGTAAGAGGCCATTGGAGTGCTTTATGTGGGGAGGTGATGCAATATGAGTTATATTTTTGTAAGGATTTTTGCTGTTCTGAGTAAATAACTTTTTTTTTTTTAAGTCTAAATGAGTTTCAGCATCAACATTACTGCATTTGCATTTGTCTTAGCCCAAACTCTTTTGAAGGGAATTTCTGGCTTCAGAAAGCTGCTGTTGGCATAAGTTTTGCTCCTGAATTTGCTGCCTGGGAACAAACACAAGTGAATTCCTTTGGGTTCCTTGATGGATGAAGTTTTCCTCCCTTGGGGAATGTGTACTTCCCAGGGAAGAAGGTGGGTCAGTCTCCTAGGTTTGGTTTCTTGGGCTCATTCCTAGACACTGAGGGCAGTGGAGTGGAACCGGACTAGAACATTCTCTTAGCTGCAGGATCCAAATGGTCAGTCCCAATGACCACCCCCTTTTGCCTAGACCACCACAGAGCCTTTTCTTTTTCCTTCTTGCTTCAGCCTCTGGTTCTGGCCAGTGCTGAGGATGAGAATTTCCCCTCCCCTCTCTCCTTCCCATACCCTCTGTGAACAGTGCACAGTGGTTGGTATACAGCCCTTCACTCCCCAGCACCCAGGCAGGCTGGCCATGTTCAGCCCTTGGCCTCATTGTGCAAAGGAAGAAACATGCTGCTCTCAGGTCCTTCTGACAGAGGTAGAGGTGACACCCATCAACAGAGCTTGCTGCTCTTTGGTGCATTTATCGTGTGTCATTTAAAGGGAGAAATGTTCTGAATGCTAACACAATTGTGCCTAAAAAAAGAGTCCTTTGCGAAATGAGTAGATGACCCCTTTCAGGAGAAAACGTGAAGACAGGTCAGAAGAGAAGGGACATGTTGGCATGGGCAGCCAACAGGGAAAATAGTAGTAATAGTAACAGGCAAAGTTATTGGAGCACTCAGTCAGTGGCAAGCACAATTATACGTATATTATTGCATGAATATTCACAAGGAGCCTATGAAGTAAGTACTATCCCTCCTATTTTATGAATAAAGAAACCAAGGCTAAGAGAGGTTGGCCAAGGTCACACAGCTTTTAACAAAAGTCAGGGGTCGTGACCAGACAGTCTGTCCTCAAAGGCTATATTCTTCCTCCATTTTCTTTTTAAAGTATGAAGTCTTACATACTCCATATGTAAGTGTGTAAGTATATGTATATATGTAAGTATTTCTTAGAAATAATAATGTTTGTAGAAGAAGAAAACCTAGAAGAAATACCAGAAGGATATGATAGTTTTGAGCAGAACTGCATCCTACTCAACTGTGCACCATCGTTTCCTACCATAGTACTTGTTGAATTTGCCTGTGCACTACTTATGACATACCAAAAATGCTTGTTGCAAGGACAGCAAAAGATGATTTTCTAAAGCAGAAATAGACCCATAAATACAGAGAACAAAGCGATGGTCGCCAGAAGGAGAGGGGGAGGGGGAGGGGCAAAATGGGTGAAGGGAAGTGGGAAACAGAGAACGGGGCTATGGTATAGGACAATAACAAGGATCATACTGCTTAACACAGTGGGTCTCAGGAAAGCAATTTTCATTGTATAGAAATAAATACAGCTCTTGGGGTCTTCCTGTTCTTTGGAAAAGTTGACTTCAGTTCACTCTCAAAAAGTAAACAAATAAACAAGGAATAGATAATGTCTGTCAGCCTCATGGTCTTGATAAGGTCTAGTCCACATTGGTTCCTGATTAAAGGAGAGCCGCATTTTTGAGAGCCACATTGTGTATGTCTCTATAGTCGCACCATGATAAAAATCATGATAAAAAAGCCTGGCCAGATTATAGAAGATCGCTATTTTTTGAAGTCGCAGCACATATTAATATAATAAATCTAGCTACCCCAGTAGATAAGATTGCAGGCTGGCAAGATTCTTTTTTGGTGTTGTAATTATTATTATTTACCAAAATGGCAGAATTGTTTTTAAAGGTTCCTCTTTTGGCTGACCTTTGCAGACATACGAGATGTGTACCTATATGCTTAAAGAAATGCAGGTTT
The DNA here is from genome assembly GCF_028749965.1 of Puma concolor. NCBI lineage: Eukaryota > Metazoa > Chordata > Mammalia > Carnivora > Felidae > Puma > Puma concolor. The sequence goes on along the minus strand of NC_141667.1, from coordinate 140,158,228 downwards.
GCTCTGTACTCAAAACAAGTGTGTACCATATTGATGCTAGATATTTTCAAAAGCACGTGTATGCAGTATCAGTCTTTGGGCTTTTGCATTGCTTTAAAAAAGCTCCTCATGCCTGGATTTCTTTGACAACCACAGAAAGCTAGTACGTGGGAAAGCAGCCTTTGAAAAATCGTTTAGGTCTGTGAATTGCATTCTGAAGTGCCAAAACTCAGGTGCCAAAAATACTTATGAAAACAACTGCTGTGCCAAAAATACACACATATTAAATTTAAGTTACAGAGTAACTCAGCAAGACACTTAAAGTAGAGTTTCCAGTGGCTCATGGGTCTCAGATAACAGTCAGGCAGTAATGTGAGATTAGACATATTTTCTTTTCTACTTTTCTGTTCATCATTGCTCTTTTATGAGTACAATAATATGTATTTGGGGCTAGAAAAAAGTTGGGTGATAATGAAATGAGAAAATAATGTTTGAGAACTACATTGGCTGGTCTTATACAGAGATGGTCCCCAAGGCCAGCATTGCTAGAAGACAGAAAAAAATATCCCTCAGGAGCCGCACACCAGTAAGCTATCAGGACTACTCTTGCCTTAGCCACAGAGGACCAGCTTTCACTTGTGTATTCATGCCCAGAGTTCATAGCATTTTCTTGGAAGCCCTACGGCTGTGTACCCAAAGTAGCAGGAAGATAGTCAAGCAGATAATACTGACACTCCTAAAGTTGATGGTAGTTGACAAAAACCTCCCAAACATAAAGCCCTACCACCGTGCTCAGCTCTGGTCTGCAAGGAAGACTCCCTCGTGAACTCTAAAAGTTCCTAGGTGAAGCGAGAAGTTTAATCCTTTTGAGACTGATCAACTCAAGATTTTAACCTGCAGTTTATTAAGAGGTTATAGTGCGGGCATTCTGTACCTTGGCTCCACAGTCCCTAGGAGATCAATAGGTAGTCTTAAGTGGGTCTAGAACCCCTGAAAACATAAGAAAAATTTTGTATGTGTGCGCATGCGCACACACACACACACATAATGTGATTTTCAGTGGATTCTGAAATGAATCTATGCTCACAAAAAGTTAAGACCTATGGATCTCTAATCCCTAGTATCATTCATCTTGTTTGAAAATCCTGGAAGGTCTTGGAACAGTCATCTAGCATTCTATGCATGGATAGTTAACTGCATTCAGATGATTCCCAAAAGTCACAGTAAAAGCTGGCACAGCCATGGTCGTAGCACAGGGATCTGTACTTGAAATACAACAGCGCATCACGAATCGCTAAGCTAATTTCTATGGCCCTTCCGTTGTTTTTAAGATCAAGGTAGGAAAAAATAAACCCTCTGAATTTCACATCCACGTACCAAGGATGGGTACAACTTTGGTGTGAAGTGACCACCCCCCAAACCATCCTTCATAGAGCCGCCAGAACTACTGTCCTCAACCTAGTATCTGATCAAATAAGTTACCCTTCTTGAAACCTTGTAAGCACAGCTTTCTAACATTTACTGTGAGAAGTTCAAACCATGGTTCAAGGTGTTCCGTGATCTGCTCCTGACATTTTTCAGCTTCATCTCCACTACTTCCGGTCTGGCACCCAGGGGTCCAGCTGGGTGGAAATGCCCGATGGCATGAGGCTTCCACATTCTGCGACCATATACACAGCATGGCCCTCTTTGAAAGTCCCTCTGCTTCATAAACTCCCTCTCATGCTTTAAGACACAGCATAGAAAGGATTCCTTGAACTTTGCCCATAATGTGACCCATTTTCTCCCTTGTCCCTCAACTTTTAGCTGCCCCATTAGCTTTTATCACACTGCACCATATCTATTGGGTTGTAAGCTCCTTGAGTTCAGAAATTGTGTTATTCATTGGTTGGTCTTGATTGTCAGATACATGATAGGTAACCAATAAGTATTTAGTCAGTTGGATATTCTGTGGGTGTGGGCAAATGAGAGACCCATGCCAAGGGCCGATGTAGCATGGGAGTGAATAGGTGGCTCAAAGTGATTGCCGTACATCAAAACCACGACCTCTGATTCTGCAAGATGTTTGCATTCCACTGGAGCTGTATGATCCTCCCCCCGACCTGCTCTTGCATGAGATGATGGACATGGGACAGTAAGGAGGCAGGACACTTGGGTGGGTGTCTGCACTGTGAAGAGATACACCTTTGCAGCGACCTACAGCCACAGAGCCTGGTCTTCAGGGAACTTCCTTTAGTGTACTTGGGAAGGACATGGTCCTTTTCTCATTCTCTGACACATACTTTCGCCTCTCTTCCCCAGCTTAGCAAGCATTGGCTTTGACTCCAATAAAGTTCAAGAACTGGAAGAAAGGATTAAAAAGAGAAGCTCAAAAGTTCTTTCTTGACGGTCCCATGATGAGATGGCTTTGTGGTCTCAGAATATGTGCCTAACATGTATTTAAAATATGACCTTTATTCTCTTGGGCACTTTCACAACTTCTTAGGTCCCTCTGGAGAGCATGTGATGTGATTATACCTCCAGCTACTGCTCTGCCTCAGGCCCATTTTTTCAGCATCTCACTCCCTGAATACCCCTGGGACCCCAATGCTTTCTCAGGCAGTCTTCTTGAACAAGATCTAGAGGAGCTTTAGTCCAGCTTTCTCTCTACCTGGCCTCTCTCTGGTCCAGAAGTAAGCTCAGCCATTCTTGCTGCCTGCCATTGGTGAGCATGTGCCTAGTTCCCCTCTGTTTCTGCCTGAAACAGAGTCAGGCATGGATTTTGCCCTCAGATTCCTCAAGCTTGGGTCAGACAGCACTCCACCGTGCCCTCCCAACTCCTAAAGACATATCGTGAGCTCTCTGGGGGCTTCTGTAAGCCCCTCTCACAAAAGTGAAGGTAAGAGGCAATCTACATGCTTCCTCTTTGAAGTGAAACTCGGAATCTCAGCACAGCCCCTCTGGATCTTCAATCTTCCTCTCCTTCTCAGACCCTCCTCTGGAAGGCAGCATCTGTTATATCTTGGTATTTATTATACATTCCCATTTCACATCTTATTATGGTAAGAACCTCAGGGTTGCTGTGAGAAATTCCTAACATAATCCAGATAGAGCACAGTATTTTTCAAACCCTTGTAGGAGTAACCATGGTGTTCTCAGTGCTGATACAAAGACTTTTACTTTGAAATATAGACCTGTTTAAACACCTGTCCTTTTTAGCTTTTTTTTTTTTGTTACATATTTTTTTTTCCTTTAGGGAAAGATTCTTTTCTGGTATTGATGAAAGAAGATGACTTGCTAACTTATAAAAGACACTGTTCCATTTCAGACTTTCAGCTGTCAATTGAGAAGTGTTGACGTTAGGATCCTTTTGCATTTTCCTTCACATTCACTGAGGTGAAATGAATCAAGTTTCCACTTCCAATCCAAGTTTCCATTGGAGGTGGTGGTTCTTCATTTCTTATTTATCTACCTCCTGAAGGGTCAGTTTTGTCTTCTGACAGAAAAATTCCTTCCTTCTGATTAGTGCATATGGTCCACCTTTCAATGCTTATGTGGGGGCACCTGGTTGGCTCATTTGGTGAAGCATGTGAATCTTGATCTCTGGGTTGTGAGTTCAAGCCCCAAGTTGGGTGTAGAGATTATTTAAAAATAAAATCTTGAACACTGATGTTTACATTTGTGAGCACCCAAACATTTTAGAAGAGGTGACATTCATTCTACTTATATGTCTAGTGAGACTTTAGTCTGACCCCACAAATTCAGAATTCAGCCTAAATCAATATTCACATAGACTAGAAGGTGGAGTTTGTGACAGTGTAGCAGAGAAGCTTCTTTGCTAAAAGAACATAGGAATTGTACATAGAGTCGAACAGAAAACGTTTTCTTTGTAAACATCTAAGGTTACATAAAAAGGGGAATATAGTATACTAGAAATGATAAAGGAATACAGTGATTTTCACAGATGCTGTGGAGGCCAGGGGAGCATATCAGGCAGAAGAGGACCCTAGTGGGGCCTAAGGGTTGGAGGCTCAGGGAACAAGTTAGAGTTTTAACAACCACAAAAGGCCAGTAGAGATGGTCTGCTGTGCATGTAGAGCAGATAGCTGGTAATGAGATCTCCACTCTTGGCAAACGTGCATGGAACATTTACTAATATTGACCATATGTTAGCCCATTAAACAACTCTCAGTGAATTTCAGAGTATTACAATCTTACAGAATATGTTGTCTGAACACAGGAGAATTAAGGTAGAAATGTGTAACCGAAAACCAACTATGGAATCCCCATACATTTTAATAATAAGAAAAATAACTTCTAAATTAGCAATTCAAAGAGGAAATTACAAGGGAAATGAGATGATATTTTTAAATGAATGTTAATAAAACATTACGTATCAAAATTTATAGATGCAGCAAACACATTGCATAGAAATGCTTTTAATTTAGAATATCAAAAATATCAGAAAACTGGAAAGTCTAACAATCAAATAGCTAAGGACTCTTCTCAAGAAGTTAGAAAAAGAGCAGGAAATTAAACCCAAATGCAGGAAGAAGGAAGAAAATAATAAAGACAAGTAAATAAATAAAACATAAAACGAATATACAGTAGAGGGAATTATCAAAACCAAGTCAGTTCTTTGAAAGGACATGAAATTCAAAATAATCCTATCAAAACTATCAAAAAAATGAGAGAAATGCATAACCAGAGTCAAGGATGAAAAGGGAAACATTATTACGTATACTGCAGATATTTTAAAAATTATAAGTAGATAGCATATGCTTTGATATGTGATGAGAATGATATTTCACTTCTCTCCAAAAAACATAACTACAGTTTAACCATGAGAAAAACATTAGATAATCCAAACTGGAGGATATTCTACATAATACCTGACCAGTACTCTTCAAAATGGTCGAGGTCATAAAAACAAGGAAAGTCGAAGGATGTGGAGTATGACAGCTAAAGGTAATATGATACCCTGGATGAGATCCTAGAACAGAAAAAAAGACTTCAGGGAAAAACTGATGAAATCCAAATCAAACACGGAGTTTAGTTAATTAAATGTATCAATATTGGTTCCTTAGTTTTGACAAATGTGCCATAATAACATACAATGTTAGTAATAGGGGAAATGGAGTGTGAAATATTATGGGTAATCTTTGTCCTATCTTTGCAACTTTTTTGTAGATCCAAAAATATTCTAAAATTAAAATTATATTTAAGAAAAATTATAAAGGGCTACTATAAACTATATAATGCCACTAAATTACAAATTTAGATGAAATGGAAAAATTCCTGGAAATGCATAACTTATAGATACTCACATAAGGAGAATTAGAATATATGAACAGTCCTATAAATATTTAAAATTAGGTTTGTAATTTAAAACCTTCATAGCAAAACTTTGGGCCTGAGAACTGTACCAAATATTTAAGAAAGAAACAATGCCATTCTTGCACAAACTCTTCTAGAGAATTAAAACAGACGGAATACTTTCTTTTTTCTTTTAAATTTTTTAATGATTCTTCATTTTTGAGAGACAGAGAGATACAGAGAATGAGCAGGGGGAAGGGCAGAGAGAAAGACACAGAATCCGAAGCAGGCTCCAGGGTCTGAGCTGTCAGCACACAGCCCGATGTGGGGCTTGAACCATGAACTGTGAGATCATGACCTGAGCCAAAGTCAGACGTCTAACCGACAGAGCCACCCAGGTGCCCCTAGAGGGAGTGCTTTCTAACTCATTTTTATTCTATAAAACTTGACAGGAACATTACAAGAAAGGATCATTGTAAGTCCATCTTACTAGTAACAGACACAAAAATCTTAAACAAGAGCCCAGCAAACTGAATCCAGTGATATATAAAAAGGTTAATCCAACACAACAAAATTAAGTTTATTTCAGTAACGCAAAGTTGGTTTAAAATTTGAAAATCAGGGGCACCTGATTTCATTTGGTGGAGTGTGCAACTCTTGATCTCAAGGTTGTGAGTTCAAGCCCTACGTTGGGTGTAGAGTTTACTTAAAAATAAAATCTTTAAAAAAAATTTAAAAATGAAATAAAATTTGGAAATCAATCCGTGTAATTCATCATATTGATAAAATAAAAGAGACAAATAATGGAAGCATCTCAACAGATACAGAAAAGCCCTTATTTATGATAAAATAGATAAGCTAGAAATAGAAGAGAACTTCCTTAATCAAACATAATTGTAAATATAAAAATAAGAAAACTATAGATAAAATATTCGAATTGAGAAGTAGGTTTACAAGGTCACTGGATACAAGCGCAATATACAAAGTGGAAGTGTATTCACACAGACCAGGAACAAGCTGTTAGAATTTTTTTTTTAATTGTAAGATACCATATATACTAACACCAAAAATTCCTAGATACCTGGAAATAGACATATTGAAAGAAGATATAAAAATACTGCACACAGAAAACTATAAAATATTACTGAAGCAAATTAAAGGATACTTCTGGAATCTGTGTGGAGTTAATTTCACTAGCGTGGGAGGTAAACATTTAACTTAATTTTTTTCCAGTTAGTGTAGCACATGTTTTCAGCACATTCCCTAAAAATTCCTTTGCTGATTTGCAACATCACATTTCTCATACACCAAAATTTTATTTATTTCTGGGGCAGTTTCTGGGCTTGTTCTGTTGATTAGTCTAATCCTGGATTAATCGTAAATATTTAAATATGATAACCTCATAATAGACTTCATGATTCAGTCAAGCAGTTCCATCATTGCTGCATTTTTCTAATTCCTTGGCCATTTCTGTGTCCTTACTTTTGGAGATGAGGGTTGGAATATCTTTGTTGGTTCTTCTGAAAATACCAATAAGAATTTACACTGAAATTGCAAAAAATAAATACAACTTTAAAAAATAAAAAAATAAATAGATAATTAAATTTTTTTTTTAATTTTAAAATTAAAAAATAAAAATAAAAGAAATAAGACAATCTATTGGTTATCCAGAAGAGGGGAGGAATTAAAGCCTGTTTATGATACTGACTTTTCCCACCACCCGGTAATACATAGTATATAACTCACTATTCTTGGCAACCCCGTGGTAAAACGTGTTACTACCCATGATAACACATGAACTTGAAACTGCTAAATCTTTCTTTGCGATAAGAATGTTTCTTAATTCATGGAAGATTTTGTTTTAGAATGTCCTAGTTTCAAATCACAGCTCCATCTTTTTCTAGCCAGGTAACTATGGAAGGTAGAATTAATCTCTCTGAACTTCAATTTCTTCCTAGAAAATCCTTTTTCCAGGGTTTCTCTGAGACTTGACAGAGACTCTATATAAAGTACTTAGCACATTGCCGGGCACATGGTTCACATTCAGGTTGTACTAGTGTGATAGAGCCCCTCCCTAAGGAAAGTGGTGAAAACCTCAGGACAAGAGAAAGCAATCTGGCTATTGCATGTGCGTGACCTTCCTCACGACCTTCCTCGCGACCCTGTAACATAGACTGCCCATTCAGACTGTATATTACCATATATGGGAGACCAAGGAGCAAAAATTGTACAAAAGACAACACACACACATACACACACACACACACACACACACACACACACACACACACGTCGCTGCACTTGGGGCTCAGCCTTTTGGGGTCTTAGCCCATTGAGCCCGTGCCGGCACAAATAAAGCTCTTTCCTGGAAAGAAAAGCCTCGGTGTCCGCCTCTCTACTCTCTACACACTCTCTGTGTGTAACTGTCCTCTACGCTTGTCGTCATTTGGTTGCTGTTGTTGCTTTTATTCTCCATAGCACCTGGTTCAACTTCTTCTGCATGAAGTCACTCAATAAATATTGGCCAAATGAATGTTGTTAGAGAGAAAACCATGGGCCCAAAATGGCATCCCTTAGGCCAAGTCTCCAAACGAGTTTAATATCTAATCTAGATGCAATTTTAACCTCCCCCAGAAATGTAGTCTTAAGTCAAGTCAGGAATTTTCTGATAAGCACCAGTGAGGTCATCTATCCCATGGGCTCTTTCCATCCCCCAAAGGAAGATGAGGTCATCTGCATGATAAGCCCCCCTGCTCTCCCCACCCACCCCAAGGGAAGGTGACCTTGCTGGGAACAATCCTTTTCTTTTGCTAATAATCTTCTTGCCCTGCCCTCCTTCCTGTTAAAACCTTCCATTTTGTACAACTCCTTGGAGCTCCCCTCTCCTTGATAGATGGGATGTGGTGTGATTCATCAATTGTTTCCTAAAGCCAGTCACATCTCTAAATTCACTCAGTTGCATTTTGTTTCTTAACAGTGCATACGCATGCGTTTTGACCAGTGACATTTGAAATGAGGAATTAAAATTCTCTTTAATCCACCTGTGATTTTATAGAAATAATGCAGGAAGTGAACCATGCGCTTTCTCCATAGCCTGAAGGAAAATGCACTACAACTTGGCCTTCTCTTCCCCAGGTGGTACTTCCAGACATGTAAGTGGGGCTCAAGGGTGGCAACAATAAATTCCTAGCCTAAAAAAAACTGAAGAAAAAAAAAATACTGCACACAGTATTAAAAAGGGGAGGGGAGGAGGAGGAAGTCCCTGGCTGGCTAAGTCACTGGAGCATACAGCTCTTGATCTCAGGGTTGTGCGTTCTAGTCCCATGTAGGGGGTAGAGATTACTTCAAAATAAAATCTCTTTTTAAAAAAGTCCCCTTACTTTTTCTAAAACAAACTTCCATAAAAAAAAGTTTAGAGAGGGGGCGCCTGGGTGGCTCAGTGGGTAAAGCGTTTGACTCTTGATTTCAGCTCAGGTCATGATCTCACCTTTCCTGAGTTCAAGCCCGGCATTGGGCTCTGCCGTCTAGCAAGGAGCCTGTTTCAGATCTTCTATCTCCTTCTCTGCCCCTCCCCAGCTTACTCTCTCTCTCTTTCAAAAATAAATAAATGCCTGGGCCCCTGGGTGGCTCAGTCGGTTGAACGTCTGACTTCGGCTCAGGTCATGATCTTGCAGACTGTGAGTTTGAGCCCCGTGTCGAGCTCCATGTTGACAGCTCTGAGTCTGCTCTCTCTCTCTCTCTCTCTCTCTCTCTCTATGCCCCCTCTGCTCATGCTCTCTCTCTCAAAATAAATAAGCAAACTTTAAAAAATTAAAAATTAAAAAATATGTGAAAATATAAAAACTATTCTTGGCCTTTGGTCTATACAAAAACATGCCAGAGGCTGGATTCGACCTGTGGGTCATAGTTTGCCTACCGGTGATCTAAAGGCAGGGTAATATGGTAACTAAAAGGAGGATTTGTAGAGCACCTGGGTCACTCAGTTGGTTAAGCATCCGACTTCAGCTCAGGTCATGATCTCTCACTATGTGGGTTCAAGCCCCGAGTCGGGCTCTGTGCTGACAGCTCAGAGCCTGGATCCTGCTTCGCATTCTGTGTGCCCCTCTCTCGCTGCCCCTCCCCTGCTCGTGCTCTGTCTCTCTCTCTGTCAAAAATAAATAAACATTAAAAAAAATTTTTTTAAGAAATAAACGCCAAAAAAAAAAAGGTTGGGGGGAGGAAGTTTAGAGGGAAATAGATCTTATTTGGCCTATCTTGGAGATAAAAAATTCACTTATTTCAAAAAATGACTAAGACTTACCGGAGAGATTCATTTATTTTTGCCTACAAGCCAGTCATGAGGACTTAGCTATTACCACAGACAGAAAGCTCAGACCCTGAAAAATATATGACGATCTGAGGAGGTTCAAGTGAGAGCAATGCGGTCATGAACGGGGGGCTTTGCTAGCCTTAATTCCCTGGGCTCCCAACTGAGCAGGCTTCTCGCATCCTGAGCAAGCAGAGACCCGTATCTTCACATTAGGCGCCAGACGGTAACACCACCCCCAACAGAAAACCCTCGGGTTCATTCTGTATTCAAGGTGGGCTGCTATGGAACAATTTGTTTCACAACCAAAAGTTGACAGAACAAATCCAAGACATTTCTGTGTACATGTTTACATGTGCAGCGATTGGCATCCACGGTGGGTCTGAAGGTGTGCCTGAAGTCCCTTATGCTTTTTGTAACATTTTCAAATTCATCGCTGTCTTCCAGATGACAGGAAATTCAGGTCTGCCTTCCTCCTGGGAGATCTTTATTCACAGACAAGTCAAAAACCCTTGACAAAAGGCAACCAGGGGAACTTGTTGACCTTTTAGCTGTCTGGCTAACATCAGTGCAAGTATTGTTCCCTGATAAAACAAGAAATTCAATTTAAGGGGAAATTTAGAAGGCATTTGAGGGCTCTCATTTTAGTTTACCTCTTGGGCTGTCTTTCAAACGGACCACAAATGTAAATAAACAGGAGCTGCCTTTCTCATTCCACGGAGCCAATAACAAATATCTGACCTCACAGCTTGATGTAAATGAGACATTGTCTTTTTTCTGATTTCTTTCTCCCTTCAGCCATTTGTTGAATTTTTTCTCACCCTTTCCCTCTCTCTCTCTAACACACAGGAACACCCACACTAATTATTCACAAGCTAAAGCTTCATTTCTTTGGCTAGATCCTTTCTTTTCTTTCTACCATATTATTTGTTACAGCTTAAAAAGCTCTATTCTTTAAAAACAAAAAGAAAAAAAAAGAAACAAGTCACATCCCAACAATGCACTCTCAAATATTCATTGCTTGTGTGATGTGTCCACAAGGAAGATTTAGCTAATCTTTTCCTTACATGGTGGCTTATTTAGTTTGTAATCATTTTTATTTTACCAGACATTGTATAAGCAAAATATGCTTCTCGATTAGAATTGATGAAACATCCATTCATCCAACGATTATTAAGTGTCAGGCACTGTGCTACAGGTATAAAGTCCAGTAAGACAGAGGTGCTAAAATGCATGAATTGCACTCGTAACTATAAAAGGAAACTCCCCTACATGAAGCACTCACAGAGTATTCAATTTCTGCTTAATAGCGTCTCATATTCCCATAATTTCTACAGAGACTTCACATTTGCACCAGTCCAGCTACACTCAGCACTTTGAAGTAATCTAATAGTTCCATGTGCTATGGGGGTGCCTTAAAAGACAGTGGAAGAAAGAGGAGAAAGAAGTCATTTTTAGGTCTATCAAATCTTACTTTATGAAAGTAGGTTTGAAATGCTTGCATGACAGAGTACAGCAAAGCATAATAATGGGAGAGAATCTGAGAGTCTCTGGAAGTCTCTAGAAGGGTCAGTTACTAAAAGGGGCTGTGCTCTGAGTGCCTGCCTTAAAAGATTTCTACCTCGGGGCGCCTAGATGACTTAGTTAAGCCCCCGACTCTTGGTTTGGGCTCAGGTCATGATCTCTGGGTTCGTGAGTTCCAGCCCAGCGTCGGGCTCTGTGCTGGCAGTGCGGAGCCTGCTTGGGATTCTCTGTCTCCCTCCGTCTCTGCCCCTGCCCTGCTCTCTCTCTGTCCCTCTCAAAAATAAATAAATTGACATTAAAAAAAAAAAAAGATTTCTCCCTTTCTTCAGCACAAACACTGATGGTGGAAGAGGGAGATTTACTTTACCTTCTTTCTTTTATTTTTCTTTGTTTTTTTAAGATTTTATTTTTAAGTAATCTCCGTACCCAACATGGGGCTCAAACTCATGACCCCAAGATGAAGAGTCACATGTTCTCCCGACTGAGTCAGGCAGGCACCCCAACTTCTTCCCTTTACCTTTTTTTTTTTCAAGTTAATTTTTGAGAGAGAGACTGAGAGAGCAAGTTGGGGAGGGGCCTAGAGAGAGGGAGAGAGAGAATCCCAAGCAGGCTCCGTGAGTTCCAGCACCCCCAACTCCCCTCCGTGAGTGTCAGCACAGAGCCCAATGAGGAGCTCGAACTCAAGGCCTGTGAGATCACGACCTGGGCCGAAAGCAAGAGTTGGACCCTCAACTGAGCCACCCAGGTGCCCCCTTCCTTTTACCTCTTTACTTTCCATTTCATCATGTCTCATTTGCTAGGATGTAATCGCTTATCCTAGTCTCTGACAACAACAAAAAATTCTTAAAAGCACCCAGTGGTAACAGCTAAGCTAGAAAAGAAAGATTTTGTGGTTGGGTCCTCCCAGTGAACCCACTTCTTTGAAGTCAAGAAAATGCATTGAACGAGTGGGTACATCGTCATCCCCTTTGTGTTCACTCCAACTCAGCCCCCAAGAATATAACTCCAGGCCAATGCATTAAGCTGGGAGTGACCGGAAGGGAGAACATGGGTCAGATGGTAAGTTGACTCTTGTGGACTTTTGCCATTGAGTGACTCCTGAGGGAAGCCAGGCTCTCAGAACTCATCTGCCCCAACACAAGACAGCAAAGGAGAAACTGAGTGAAAATACCCATTCATTACTATTTACATATTTCAGTCCCTGATTAAAATACAATTCCAGAGAGGCCTGGATGGCTCAGTCGGTTAAGCATCCGACTCTTGATTTTGGCTCAGGTCATGATTCTGGGGGTCTTGGGATCGAGCCTCACATTGGGCTCTGCACTGACAGCACAGAGGCTGCTTGGGATTCTGTCTTTCCCTCTCCCCCTCTCCCCTGCTCACATAGCTCCCCTCCAAAATAATTTTTCTTAATTAAAAAAAAAAAAAAAAAAAAAAAATATATATATATATATATATATATATATATATATAAAATTCCAAAAAGCCATGGCTATTCTACTCTCATCATAAAATTCTAGAATTTCTTTTTTTTTTTATTTTTTTTTTCAACGTTTATTTATCTTTGGGACAGAGAGAGACAGAGCATGAACGGGGGAGGGGCAGAGAGAGAGGGAGACACAGAATCGGAAACAGGCTCCAGGCTCTGAGCCATCAGCCCAGAGCCCGACGCGGGGCTCGAACTCATGGACCGCGAGATCGTGACCTGGCTAAAGTCGGACGCTGAACCGACTGCGCCACCCAGGCGCCCCAATGTCTAAATTTTAAATAAGGATTTATAGTTTATAAAAGCAGTCATAATATCCATCACTATGCATATTGTAACCTGAAACCAATAATGTATGTCAATTATACCTCAAGAAAGAAAACAGTCATATAGATAATCACACTTAATCCTCATAACAATTCTGTGAGGTAGGCGGGATCCTACAGGAGCAGAGTGACATTGTCCAGCTCTTTTCTTTGCTGGTCTTAATTCCAGTCCTTGGCTTTGGTGAAGCACAACTTTGTTCCTTGTACTGTTCCAGGGCTGCTTAGTATTGTTAGTAAATTGCTGGATAATCTCAGCATTGGCCAGCTTCTGACATCAGCCAACGCTCACTCCTCACAGCCTTCTACAGTCTTAGGAGTGTTAATTTAATTTCCCTTCCATCCATATGGCCCTGTTCCTATTTTTGAGTCTAGCCAATGTATATTGGCCATCTCTACTCTAAAGTGATGAAATATGGTACTTAATGAATCATCTGCAGAGCAATGATACCACTCTCGTGGGGTTGTATTCTTCTAGAAAAACATACTAAAGAAAAGGAATACTCACATGCATATTTCACTGAGTATTTATTTCATAAGAGAGAGCAAGAGATTCAGAGAGATTTGTGTAAAAGAGCCCCCTAGGAGGGAGCAAAGGGACAGGAAATGTGGAAGAAAGGAATGAAAACATCAGCCCGTCAAATTCCACTGAGCCATCAAAAGAACAGGTTAAATGCTAGTGAATAGAGCTCTTTCTTCCTATAAGTGATGCCCTCATACTGACCCCATCCTGAATGGAGTTCAGTGTCCTCTGTATCTACCAGTTGTGGGGGATATTTCTACCACTGTTAAATTGAACTATGAGTCAACTTGAGCTGGAAAACTTCAGGTATAATGATTCTGAATTGGCTAAGACAGTGTCTGAGCATATCATGCCCTGCACGGACTTGTCCTCACCCACTGGGAAATTGACTCCCTCGTGTGATGCCAGGCCCTGTAGTCCTCGTGTGGAGAATGCATACTTTTGCAGTGGCCACGAGAGCCATTATAGATACGCTGTCAACCTGTAATGCCCAAGTTTAATAGTCTGCTTCGAAGTCAGGTCACAGCCTTGTAGCTGAAAGTGGGAATTGCCCTTTCACATTGGAGTGGCGGGTAGGTACACCGGAAAAGGATGAAACATGTGGGCAGACAGCTGATTTAAAAAGAGTCAAATGCCCTTTCAGAGCTGTTGGTTTCTTTGGCTCTACAGCCTTTTCAAACTCTGCATTTTGTGGAGACTGTAGGGCAAGGAATAAAAGTCTAGTCAGGTAGGGGTGCCTGGGTGGCTCAGTCAGTTAAGCATCTGACTTTGGCTCAGGTCATGATCTCACTGTTCGCTGGTTCGAGCTCCGCGTCGTGCTCTATGCTGACAGCTCGGAGCCTGGAGCCTGCTTCGGATTCTGTGCTTGTCTTTCTCTCTCTGCCCCTTCCTTGTTCACACTCTGTCTCTTTGTCCCTCAAAAATAAATGAACATTGAAAAAAAATTTTAAGAAAAAAAGCCTAATCATTTATTCTCATTTGATCGGCTACTCTACGTTTCCCTAAAAGTTGACCCACTTGGCTCCAGATCTTACTTCTATGGTGAAGGAGCCATATTGTTTCCCTGCCACCCTCAGGAATCTCATGCAGACAAAACCCTACCCTCATTGTCACTGCATGAGCATAAGCCCAGCCCACTGCACTGCATGTCGGAAGTGGGGCTTGTACATTTCTGCAAGACCCTCAGGTGAATTTTCTATGAAGTCAACGAAGCACAAGCTTGACCACCACAAAGCCCTGGACTTAACTTTTCGTTCATACTTCTGTATCAGTTTGCTTAAAGAAGGCCTCCAAATCGATAAACTTTAAATTCCAAAGACCTGGATCTAGCTGTGGCAAAAACAAAGTCACTGGAACAAAGAATATAAAGATATTCTTACCCCCAGTAAGCCTCAGCACCCATACTTGATGTTCATCTTTTAGTGATACTTACATGGTGACTGAACGAGAAACTGAATACTTAAAGTGTTTGCACCGTCTGGGATTCTGTGGCCTGAAGCCCCATCCCCATTAGACTTTCTCAAATAATGATCAATCCAGATCCAGGAAGCCTCTCTGGAACAGGACAGGTATAGAAGTTAACAGAGAAGATCAGATAGTTCTCACTTTTTCATGTGGGATTTCAAAAGACGGACTTCTTGCATTATGAGTCCCCTTTCATTTGCTAACATCATGGTCAGTGCACAAGGCTTACTCGAATTGGCTGCTAAGATCCTAAGTGATGTGAGACAGTTGATTGTGGAGGCAAATGTCCTCAAAGGCAATATCACGTAGCTTCCGGTTTCCTTTACTGTGAAGAGCCCAAGTGCCCAGTTTTTTGTTTTTGTTTTCCTTTTTGTTTCTTTAGAACAAGCCAATTGTCACCGGCAGCCTATTCCATTTGAAAACAGTAGCATCAACTGCAGATTGGTGAAAATCCGGCTGCAAGTTCCTATCTGCCTTCAGATACAAAAAGAGGTAAAAGAGGCACTTTGATTTTCAAAGAAGAGGTGTTCGCGCTTAATTAGAAGTCAGTGAAATCCAGGGAGACTCTGTAATTATTTTAAAGACCCCTTGTGTGAAATCTGCAGTACCCTTGTGAAATATGCCACTGTCACAGCTGCCCTCTGATGAGGCTTGAGTTCCAATCTGTGCCTCTCCAGCAGTCTGTGCGACCATCGCTGCCAGGTGGCATCAGCCTTCTCACAGCGTCCTCCTCCTGTCTGCCATGAGGGAATAAAGCCGCATCTCCCTGGGAAGCTTCTACTGGTGGCTCAGAAGAAATCTGTCTGCGGAGAAGAGATGGCAAGCGTCCTTGGAAATGTGAATTATTGCTGTCATCAGCACATTGCCTCCCCTTTGTATTGAACCTTTGACATTGAAACAGTTTGCTGCTACGTAGTTTCGATGTGTGTCATTTGCCTTGGGCTTGCTGAACTATGGAGCTTTGGAGCTAGTTGTATGTGGCTTTGTGGGAAGCCGAAAAATCTTCGGAGACTGCGTGAAAAGGAAACTGGCAAACTGATACTCAAGGAAGTTGCCTGAAATGTTTGCAGTTACCAATTTATTATTTATTTTAAGAACATACCCCCAGAAATAACTATTCTAACTGAACTGACGCTAAAATGAAAAAAACAAAAAATTGACATCTTTGCTACTCCAGAGACAAGTAGACAATCCTATCTATGCTTTACCCTTGGGGGTAAGCATATCCTCAAAGAAAGAAAAAAGAAAGCAAAGGAAAGGAAAGGAAAATGCTGAGAGCATCTGTTTGCTTCGGCCTGCATCTTCTGTGCTCCAGGGACAGTGTGGCAATTGTGCTGACGAAACAGAGTTTATGGACGTAAGTCATTTGTGCCAATATAGCTTCTGCATAAAGCTGTGGGTGCAGTTGGTGACTGAGAAACCAGCCATTTTGCAAGAAGACATGTTTTCACCTTCAGAAGTTCCTCAAAGATTTTCCCTCAACCTTTCATTATTAAATAATCCATATTTGGCTGTTTTTTTCTTCCTAGACCATCGGAAAGACCTTGAGGCGATCCTTGATCAATTTATATCCCAACGTCGTATGACATCGAGGAAGAAATTTTGAACTGCTCCAAAAATCACTTTTGAAGGAATTACCTATGATGGTAAGCATTTATAAAGCAGAGTAAATACATAAGGTTTCTACCTACACTAGTGCTCCCTGGCCATCATATGTGACCATTAGGGAAATACAGTACTCACAAAAAAACAAACAAACAAACAAACAAATAACCTTAATCCTTTGGAAGAAAGTTTAAGCAGTCAAGTCGTAAAGTCATTTTTCTACCGGTGGCTCTGCATCAACCCTCCCAAAACAACATTATTTTGTGGGGGTTTTTTTCCAAATGTTTTCTTCCTTTGACTTGAGGTTTTTTTTTTTTTTTAATATGATGGAGAAAGAAATGTAACCCAAGTGCAAGATAATAGAGAATAATTCATTTCCATGACTGTGCTTTGTTTTCCTTTCACATCGGTGACGATCAGTCTTCAATACGTACAGTGCACTTAACTCATAGAACTGATCTTTCTCTGCAGGGCTGGGACTGAGGGGAAGGTGAAAACGCACGGAGACAAGCACTCTCAGGGCCCTGCCGGGGCCCTTGAACTTTGCTCCCTTCCTGCCTTCCTTGCTTCCCCTGAGCCCCAGCCTGATGGGTCCCAGTCCCATAGAATTGACAGTCAATCTGCTAAACTCACATTTAAGTAGCTGTTATTTTGTCTAATCACAACCGTCAGGTGACAGTTAATTCCTCGCTCTCCATTCCGGTGAAAGATAATGATAATGGGAGGGCTCTCTTCTCAAATTCTAACTACAGACTAAGAATTATGCAAATACTTTCTATCCTATATGGGCAGAAAACTCAGGCCATTTATGGGGTGCCTGGGTGGCTCCGTCAGTTAAGCGTCCTCCTCTTGACCTCTGCTCAGGTGGTGATCTCACAGTTTCTGAGTCTAAGCGCCACATCAGGCTCTACGGTGATGGTAATGGCCTGGGGCCTGCTTGGAATTCTGTCTTTCGCTCTCTCTGCCCCTCCCCTGCTATACTCACGTGCGCTCTCTCTCTCTCTCAAAATAAATAAATAATCTTAAAAAAAAAAAAAAAAAGAGGGGTGCCTGGGTGTCAGTTAAGCAACTGACTTCTGCTCAGATCATGATCTCGCAGTTTGTGAATTCGAGCCCTGCTCTGTGCTGACAGCTCAGAGCCTTGAGCCTACTTCAGGTTATGTGTCTCCCTCTCTCTCTGCCCCTCTCCCTCTTGCATTCTCTCTACCTCTCTCTCTCAAGAATAAATAAACATTAAAAAAGAGAAAAGAAAAGAAAAGAAGAGAAAAGAAAAGAAAACTCATGCCATTTTTACTGAGACAGTTTTCTTCTTAATTTTGTGTGGAAATTATCTTGTGTGTCAATTATTGTATGATCCTGTTTTCCTAAAGACAATAGATGGTTGATGTCAAAAACTGTAACTTTGACTACAAGATTCAGGATCACTTTTTCTCATCATTGTGATTAAAGCAAATGATGAGACCATGGCTTTCAAAGCCTTCTACATTCTTACAGATTCTTTCATTGGTCCATATTCGCGCCTTAGTTTTGACGCTGAAACCCACTGTTTAGATTGATCTCTACGCAGAATTAGCTCAGGCAAGTGACTATCCTTCTGCACTTTGTGTTACCTGAATAGTGATCAGTTATGAAAAGATAACAATCTTTTTCCTTTTTTTTTTTTGTTTTTGTTTTTGTTTTTTGTTTTTTGAGAGCAAGAAACATTGCAAGCAGGGGAGGGGCAGAGAGAGAGAGGGAGAGAGAGAATCCCAAGCAGGTGCTACACCCGGCACAGAGCCCAATCCAGGCTCCATGTCACGACTGTGAGATCATGACCTGAGCCAAAATCAAGAGTGGGACACTTAACGGACTGAGCCACCCAAGTTAAAAATCTTTTGCTGTACCCAGATGTTAACTAATATTGAAAGCATTTAGAAAAGATGACAGCCTTAAAATCTTGTGTTTAACAATATGTATCAAATTATGGTTTGAAAATCTATCACTGTAAAGTCTTAGACGGGACCTTTAACGCATGGCTTATGTGAGAAGTTACCATTGCTTTTCAATCAAAGCGTAAGGGCTCAGTCCAAGGCAAAAAACATAAATTATGATTTCTTGGTATGGTGTGTTTATGAGGCAAGGATTCTGTGGAGAGAAATGCTTGGAGGTTCATTTCCGAGGCATTTCAGAAAAACTAAACAGAGGAGTCCTGGACCGTTTTCAGATGGGGAAGAATTCCAAATTATCCTTTACAAGGGTGGGCCTCACAACCTCCAGTGAGGGCTTGTCTTCTTGTTTTTAGATACATCCAAATCTTAGTCCCTTGTCCTTTTCTCCAGAATCCACCTGGAGAATCTTTCCTTTTACCACATCATGTTCTTCCTCAACATATTCAGTGGATGCTGCTACAATACCAGGGGTGAGAATTCATTCTACATTGACCATAGCTTGAGTGGTTATAGGCTAAAAGAAATTGTCAGCAATATAGACAGGGTTCCAGCATAGGAGATGGGAGAAAAGAGGCATCTCCCTGCTCGGGGTTGACGCAATGCTCCTCACACCTCTCAGGCTGCAGGGAGACCAGGTGAAACACTGTCTCCATTCCTGACTCCCAGCCTTCACGTCAGGTAGAAGCTTCTAGAAGATCCCCCCCCCCCCCAGCAGAAGCACGGGCTCTCTGGAGACCATGGTGATCTAAACTGTGGAAAACACTATCCATCAGAGAGATGAACACGCCCCGAGAGCAAATCCAGCAGAAGCCTCACCACTTTTTTCTTTTCTGAAGACACCTCAAAAGCCTTCTCTCATCGCTTATAGAAAGCGGTAAATTAGGTCAGCAGGCTCAGAATGTGGAAGGCTCTGGCAGGCAGGGCAGGCTGAGTTACTGTCTTTTGTAACCTTCCCTCTCGCCCAAGAGTCATACATAATGGAGAAACAGGTAAATAAGAATTAAATACCTGATGTCTCTTTTCTCTTCTTTCTGTCCTTTGATTACACCACTATTTTATTTATGATTCCCCAAAGAGAAGAAAACGTCCCTTATGTGCCATTGCTTTTGTAAATTGTTAAAGAATCACAAAAATGAAATACTTCACAACGGGTTTTTCTCTGTTGCCTCTTTCCTGCTGTCCTGACCCTTTAAAGTGATGGTTCACCTGCACATGCTCCCCTCCGCCACCGCCACCCTCTCCCCCTACCTCCCAATAAAACTGGCCTTCATCTCACTGTATCTTATTTCCCAAAGGAGATAAAATGGATCCAAAGTTGATGCGAAGGTTGGTGTTCACCAGCCCTGTGTCCGTGTTTTGCTCTACATAATACTGTTTTGTGCCTCAGGGGCAGTGTTTAAAGTAGACAGAGCACATTTCTTTGTTTTGTGTTTGCGTAAGAATCGAGTAAGCAGCTCCACACCATGAGCAATAAATAGAGAAAATGCAAACAGCTCAGGTTTGATTTTTTTTTTTTTTTTAATTTCTATTTTAGGTAGGCGTTCCACACCCAACATGGGGTTTGAACTCACAACTCTGAGATCAAGCGTTGCATGCTCTACTGACTGAGCCAGCCAGGCACCCCAGTGGTTTGAAAGATTATATTCCCAATGGCTTGGGTGGGAGGGGGGGGTGAGGAGAAAATGCACATCGGAATTATCTGGGCAATCTCTCAAGGTTTCACAATTCTTTGCCCAAATAAGTAATATTAGATATAAGGCTCTCTTGCTCTGAATCCCTTTGGAAGTTTCTAGCATTTCATTTTTTTCCTACAAACAAAATTTCAGGATTTTTTTTTATATATATCACATATCCTCATCACCAGGAAACTTAAGAGATTGGGGGGATACAGGTTTTTCTTTCATGTAATCTTCCAGCTGGAGAGAATTTCTCTTTTTTTTTTTTTTTATAAATTTTTTTTTAACGTTTATTTATTTTTGAGACAGAGAGAGACAGAGCATGAATGGGAGAGGGTCAGAGAGAGAGGGAGACACAGAATCTGAAACAGGCTCCGGGCTCCGAGCTGTCAGCACAGAGCCGATGCGGGGCTCGAACTCACGGACCGTGAGATCGTGACCTGAGCCGAAGACGGCTGCTTAACCACTGAGCCACCCAGGCGCCCCCAGAATTTCTCTTAATAGAAAGGATTTGGAGTGTGAATAACAGGTTAGGTGATGTCAAGAAGAAACCAACGCGATACCTGAATGCTGAGGCCTTCATGGAATAATTTGTAACAGATTTAAGTGGCGGGAATACAGTGAGAAATAAACTCCGCCAAAAATGACAGGCAGGATTCTTTTCTGACTCAAGGTTAGTTACTAACGTTTCTGACTTTCTACCCTTCAAGATTTGGGGGGAACACCATTCTGTCAGAGCAGAATAAGGCATACTTGAGGAAGAAATAAAGCACAAAAGACAGGGCAAGGTACACAGAGAAGTCAGTAAAGGGTATTTTACTCGTGGGAAGGCAAGTCTCGGAACTCAGGAAAAGTGTGGGGCACTTCAGCTCAGGACTTCAGCTCAGGACATGTTCGCACCGTTTGTAGGTTCGTGCCCCGTGTCAGGCTCTGCTGACAGTTTGGAGCCTGGAGCCTGCTTCAGATTCTGTCTGTCTGTCTGTCTCTCTCTCTCTCTACCCCTTCCCCGCTTGTGTTTGGTCTCTGTCTCTCAAAAAAAAATAAATAAACGTTAAAAACTTTTTTTTTAAAAAGGTGCAAATTTCTCTCACATTCGTTCATTGAATTCGCTTCTCTGCAGTCTGTCGAACATGACAACCTAGAGCTTAATTTTCCTCAGTGAGCCTCTGCCCTGTGTGCCCTCACGGTGTGTGAACTGTAGTTTTCACAGATAGTCTTTATTTTACCCCATAACTATGTACGTTACATGTATGTATGTTACAGCGAACTATATTATGCTGTGTATCTACTCATATCACGTACCTAAGAATCGTACAGGCAAAATCATGTTCTGTATGGGCACTTTAAGAGATTTCGAGAGTACTCTTGGCTTTATTCAATTTTCATTTTACAGATTAACCCCCATGAATGGTCACCGTCATAATTATGCTGCTTTAAGTTCGGGTGCCTAAGCACAGACAGATCACAGCTACAGCACCAGAAAGATCCCACAGTTGCATTTGTGCGAAGCCTGACAGGGATTTTTGAGGAATCCCAAAAGATGAGTGAAAGGTACCAATTTCCAAAAGGAGGATAAAGATATATTCCAGAAATTTAAAATTATAAGTCTCATTTGACATTGGTCTCCAGCAAGAAAAACAATTTTAAGATATTTAAGTAACTTGGAAGCATTTAGAAAATGGTTACTGTCAGCCAGCATGATTGCTCTAAGAATAATTCATAAGAAGCAAAGCTAATTTCATTTTTCAATCATACTACTCACCTGATTTTTTTTTTAAAGTTTATTTATTTTTGAGACAGAGAGACAGAGCATGAACGGGGGAGGGGCAGAGAGAGGGAGACACAGAATCCGAAACAGGCTCCCAGCTGTCAGCCCAGAGCCCGACGCGGGGCTCGAACTCACGGACTGCGAGATCGTGACCTGAGCTGAAGTCGGACGCTTAACTGGCTGAGCCACCCAGGCGCCCCACTACTCACCTGATTTTAAAGAAAAGCCATAAAGATGTTATAATTTTGCGGCATGCTAGTGGGGAAAAAAATGAATAATATTAGTTGATGAATTGCATCAAATTAGAGCAAGCTTTCAGTTGAACTGTCACTAATTTGCACTTAGTTCCATCCTGTCCGACATTTTTATTTACATCATGGATGAAGTACAGAACAATTAAGCCTTATTGGTGGATTACAAAAAAGCTAAACAGAAGAACAATTCAGACAATTAGTATTAGCAGCATAATCCTCAGGAAACTGAATTTCAAAAGCAAAGCTAATAAGACTTGATTTAATAAGGAAAAATGTAAAACTCATCACTAAGGTCCAGATATTAACTCTCCGTACACAGAAGTGGGGAGATCTGTTCTAAACACAGATCTTGGGGAAAGAACTGGACTTTACGTTGACTGAAACTGTGACATGAGCCAATCATGTGATGACTCAGCCACAAAAGCAACAGCAATCTTTGGTTACCCTTCCAGTCCCCAAGCAAAAGGGAAGTTATCTGCCCACCAAACTCCATACTAGTTGACCCCACGTGGAGTATTGTATTGACTTCAAGGTGACATATCTTCAATCTAACTCATCTTCAACATGACAGCCCTTCACATATCTGATGACAGCTTCCAAGCCACCTTCTCCAAGGTAAGTATCCCTCTTCTTAATAGAACAATATGATGTGTCACCAAGACAGTTCCTTGTTAATAACATGGCCCCCTCCATGTTTGTCAACATTGCTTTGTAAATGTGTCCCACAGGATTGGACAGAAAGTTCCAGATGCAGAATGGCCAGCATAGTAGCATGTCAGAACCTCACGTGTCCTGTGCAAATTATTCTTATATTGATCAAGCCTGAGATAACAGTAAAACTAAATGCCTATATCATATAGGCATTTAACTTACAGTAATGCTACTATTACACATTTCAGCAAAAATAAATAAAAAGGGATAAAGAAAAAATAAATAAAAATCAAGCAAACACATGACCCAGAATAAACACAAGATGAGAAATAGGAATCTGGACACGGATGGGTCATAACTCTAATATTTCTTATAGTATGGGCTAAGTGTGGTTCAGGAGTTTAAAGATGTGTATTTTTTGTGTTGCTTAGCCTTACCCCTACATTGCTGTCCTTTATGGGAAATTACAGAGTTTCAAGTTACCTTGGACGCAACAAAAATGTCTTTTGTGTGACTTTTGAGAACTACATAAGCCAAACCATAAGAGACTCTTAAAAACTGAGAATAAACTGAGGGTTGATGGGGGGTGGAAGGGAGGGGAAAGTGGATGATGGGCATTGAGGAGGGCACCTGTTGGGACGAGCACTGGATGTTGTATGGAAACCAATTTGACGATAAATTTCATATTTAAAAAAAGAGAGAGAACCACATAAGAAACAGCTCTTCTATATATCTCTTTTCTTCTTGGAGTCACCTCACATCGTTGAACTTACAGGCAATTTTTAACATGACCAAATGTTTGCTAAATCAATTCTACTTTAGTTTATACTATTAGAGTTGTTTTATTTTGTTTGTACCTAAGTATAGGATTTTATGTTTATTCTTATTACTTTCCTGCCTATTAAATTTGACTCATCATTCCACACTTTTGCTTTAGGGGATCGAGGTGCTATTATATTCAGTCTTGTACCTACCTATTTTCTGTGATAAACCAAAACCTGACCTCTCCTTCTTGGTAATTAAGACTTTTGCATTAACTACGATACTTAACATCGAAAAATGCACATTTTTTCCCCACACTGTTGGTATTTGAGATTATGTCTTAAAATCAGTGGGATCATCAAGAGAATAGGACAGGCCACAGTTGCAGAGAATGTATTTGCAAAAGACACATCTGATAAAGAAGTATTATCTAAAATATACAAAGAACTCTTGAAACAAGAGTTCAACAATATGAAAATGAACAATTCAACTTAAAAAATGGGCCACAAAACTTAACAGACATCTCACCAAAGAATATTCAGATGAAGGGGATGAATCCCTGGAATCTACTGCTGAAATCATTATTGCACTATATGCTAACTAACTTGGATGTAAATTAGAAATAAACAAATAAATAAATGAATAAATAAAATATTCAGATGACAAGTAAGTATATGAAAATATTTTCAACATTTTATGTCATTAGGGAATTGCAAATTAAAACATCAATGAGATGCCACCACCTACCATTAGAATGGCCATTATCCAGAACGCTGACAACAGATGATGACAATGATGTGGAGCAATAGGAACTCTCATTCACTGCTGGTGGGAATGCAAAATGGTGCAGCTACTTTGGGAGACAGTGTGATGGTTTCTTACAGAACTAAACACACTCTGATCATACATTCCAGCAATCAAGCTCCTTGGTATTTATCCAAATGAATCGAAACCTTATAGTCACACAAAAACCTGTACACAAATGTTTATGGCAACTGTATTCATAATTGTCAAAACTTAGAAGCAACCAAGACGTCCTCCAACTGATGAGTGGATAAACAAACTGTGGTACACCCAAATAATGGAATATTATTTAGCAATAAGAGGAAATGAGCTCTGGAGCCATAAAAAGACTTGGAAAAATGTAAATACATATTGTTAATTGAAAAAAGCCAGTCTAGGGGCGCCTGGGTGGCTCAGTCAGTTGAGCCTCTGACTTCGGCTCAGGTCAGGATCTCGCGGTCCGTGAGTTGGAGTCCCGCATCGGGCTCTGTGCTGACGGCTCAGAGCCTGGAGCCTGCTTTGGATTCTGTGTCTCCCTCTCTCTGCCCTTCCCCCAACGCGTGCTCTGTCTCTGTCTCTCTCTGTCAAAAATAAATACACGTAAAAAAAAAAAATTCAGGGGGGCGCCTGGGTGGCGCAGTCGGTTAAGCATCTGACTTCAGCCAGGTCACGATCTCGCGGTCCGTGAGTTCGAGCCCCGCGTCAGGCTCTGGGCTGATGGCTCAGAGCCTGGAGCCTGTTTCCGATTCTGTGTCTCCCTCTCTCTCTGCCCCTCCCCCGTTCATGCTCTGTCTCTCTCTGTCCCAAAAATTAATAAAAACGTTGAAAAAAAAAATTAAAAAAAAAAAAATTCAAAAGAAGCCCGTCTGAAATACTGCATAATGTATGATTCAAACTGTATCGTTCTGGAAAAGGCAAAGGTAAGGAGATAGTAGTGGCCACGGGTTAGGGAGCGAGGAAGGATCAATAGGTAGAACACAGAAAATTGTAGGGCAGTGGAATTATTCTATGCAATACTACTATGGTAGATACATGCCATTATACATTTGTCCAGACCCATAGCATGCACAATACCAAGCATAAACCCTAATGTGAACTGTGGTCTTTGGGTGATAATGGCATGATAATGACAGATTTCCAACAATCACAAATGTTGATGTCAACTATTGAGGAGGCTGACCATGAATGATGCCAACGGGTATGGGAACTCTGTATTTTCTGCTCAACTTTGCTGTCAACCTAAGAATTTTCTAAAATATAAGTTTAATAATTAAAAAAGATACTGAGATCTTGAAATCCTTGTTGGCCAGACAGCAGTCATGGGGTAGTGGTTATTACCTGTGCATAAATATGGTCTTTGCTGTTCATCTCATCAGCACTTTACATGAAGTATGCACACTGTTGAGACTAACTTTAAAATACCTTCAGGGCGCCTGGGTGGCTCAGTCGGTCAAGCGTCCGACCCCAGCTCAGATCATGATCTCACGTTTCGTAGGTTCGAGCCCCGCATTAGGCTCAGTGCTGACAGCTCGGAGCCTGAAGCCTGCTTCGGATTCTGTGTCTCCCTCTCTCTCTGCCCCTCCCCTGCTCTCTCTCTCTCTCTCTCAAAATAAACACAAGAAAATTTAAAATAAAATATAATACCTTCAAAAAGAGGACACCACAATTCAGCTTTGAAACAAAGTTATTAAGATGTGAATAGCACAGAAACAGAGCAATGATGTTAGTGAAGCAAATAATTCTCATTGGAGTCGTGACCAAAACTCTGTATTTTCTTGAGAATACAGGAGCTGGGCAAGGATGGTCACCATGAGTGCATGAAGCTCTGATTCATTTTATTCCTGAGATAAAGCCCAAAAGGACTATCACAGGGCAAGTAATGTATACAAGAGAAACTAATAAATCCTGAGAATAGGTAAAAGAAATCTTACGCAGTGAGAAAAAGCTGATGTGACAGTGTTATGTGACTTGAAAGATAAAATACAAAACCAAGTTTAGTCAAATAGGAAGTGCTGACTAAGGCTGGAGATTCCTGAACATGCCTCAAAATCATACTGTCAATGCTAAAGGAACTGGGAAAGCGATCTAGGAGTGTAAGTAAGTCTAAAAGCCTTTACAATAAGTATAACAGTAAATTCTAAGTAATTAGAAAGTAACATATTAGTTTAATAGGTAGCATTTTTTTCCTTAGTAATACGGAAAATTATGGTGAATCTTATAATCAATAGTGTCTCAGGTCACAGGGGCACCTGGGTGACTCAGTCCATCAAGCCTCTGACTCTTTTGTTTTCAGTTCAGGTCTTGATTTCACAGTTCATGAGTTCGAGACCCGTGTCGGGCTCTGTGCTGACAGAGCCTGGAGCCTGCTTCAGATCCTGTGTCTCCCTCTCTCTGCCCCTCCCCACTCATGCTCTGTCTCTCTCTCTGTCTCCCTCTCTCTCTCAAAAACAAAAACAGATGAACATAAGAGAAGGGAAGCAAAAATAATATAAAAACAGGGAGGGGGACAAAACATAAGAGACTTTTAAATATGGAGAACAAACAGAGGGATACTGGAGGGGTTGTGGGAGGGGGGATGGGCTAAATGGGTAAGGGGCATTAAGAAATCCACTCCTGAAATTATTGTTGCACTATATGCTAACTAACTTGGATGTAAATTTAAAAAAATAAATTAAAATAAAAAATAAAATATAATAATAAAATAAAATAAAAATATAATATAATGTTTGATTATAATGTCCATAAAAGGCGGTGAAAGTCCTCAGACAGATAAAGTCAGAGTGGACTTCCTGTTAATGGTTTGCAATTACATGAAGACTTATGTTTGAAGGAAGACAAGATAGCTGAAAGACAAATGTTTGTGATTCCATTAACTAAAAATGCAATTCTTACCATCTTTTCGGTCATATTTATCATTTAAAAAAAAGCTATCCAGATGAAATAGGTATTTTTACAGAAACAAATTTCTAGTCACAGAGATTCAATGGAAGTGTTAGCTTGGTTTTATGCATCATGAAGGAATACAGATGTTCCTCTGTGATTAGGGGGATTATGTTTTTATACAATTCCAATTATGTTTATGATATAACTGTGAATGTGACACCATTTTTATCTCAGTGTAAGAAAGCAGTGGGTTGGGGCCCCTGGGTGGCTCAGTTGCTAAAGCGTGTGACTTCGGCTCAGATCATGATCTCGTGGTTTGTGAGTTCGAGCCCCACATTGGGCTCTGTGCTATCAGCTTTGGATCCTCTGTCTTCTTCTCTCTCTCTGCCCCTCTTCTGCTCACACATGTTTGCATTTGTGCTCTCTCTCTCTCTCTCTCTCACACATAAATAAACATTTAAAAAAGAATATTGGCCAAATCAGTTTCGTACTTCATAGAGGTAAGCAACAAAAGCCAGCTTTGGGAATTAGAAGTTAACTAACAGGATGTTGGTGTTTCCACTGCTGGCATTAGAAGTTTGAGAAATGCTTTAAATGCAGAACAAGTGGGGCGCCTGGGTGGCGCAGTCGGTTAAGCGTCCGACTTCAGCCAGGTCACAATCTCGCGGTCCGTGAGTTCGAGCCCCGCGTCAGGCTCTGGGCTGATGGCTCAGAGCCTGGAGCCTGTTTCCGATTCTGTGTCTCCCTCTCCCTCTGCCCCTCCCCCGTTCATGCTCTGTCTCTCTCTGTCCCAAAAATAAATAAACGTTAAAAAAAAAAATTTAAATGCAGAACAAGTAATCTCTGGTTTTAGACACTACTTCTCTGCAAAGCCACCTGCTTTTCCAGAGAGAAAAACAGAATGAGCTAGGGCCAGGGCCGAGGCCAAAACAATAGACAGTAGGAAGGGATGATTACACTCTCACTGCTGGTGGTTTTTAAATCGTCTCCTCAACAAAACAAAACAAAACAAAACACCCAAACAAACCACTGTAAGCTGCTGACCAATTTGGCAAAATAAGCCAGATACAATCGAGCAAATTGTTTTGATGTTTTATTTATTTTTGAAAGACAGAGCATGAGTGGGAGAGAAGCAGAGAGAGAGAGATGGGGACACAGCAAATCAGGCTCCGCGATGGCAGCTCAGAGCCCTATGTGGGGCTCAAACTCACAAATCATGAGATCATGACCTGAGCCAAAGTCAGATGCTCAACTGACGGAGCCCCCCAGGTGCCCCGCAAAATATTTTCTGTAATCAACTTTAAAACAAACAAAACATACTCCGTGTGATTGTTATAAAGAGCGAACTCAGTGACGGAGCAGTTGCAGAAGAGTGAGTAGTTTATAGATGTATCAGAAACGATTTGAGCCCTATGGGCAGGGATCTGGAGCATCAAAGTCCATAGCTGGCAGAGAATTCATGGCTTAGCCCCCTGCAAATGGCAAGCTGGGAATGAACTATCGGCTTAAAGCCAGGAGTGAAGACGGACGACCCTGTCCATGAAATGAGAACCAGAAAATTTGTCATCACTTTCCACACAAACAGTAAAGAAACGTCCTATATACGTTTCTATGAGAACTACGAGAGAAAAAAATCCGCTCTTGATAAGCCAGAATCCCAAGTCGCACTACACACGTGTGTGCGGTTCTCATGCATGCGAGCCCTGTAGTGCCCTTTTACACCCAAGAAATTAACGTGAAAAGTAGTTGGGAATCAGCGAAACCCATAAGGTTCTGGCAGAGAAAAGTGCAATGTAAAGATGAGCTCGTAGTTGAGGGTTATAAATCACCCAAGGAAACACACCCCAAGAGGGAGATTTAGCAAACACAACAGACTAAAGTATTAACACATCCTAAACTATAAATAATAGCTTTGAAAGAGGCTTGAAAGTAAATATGTGAAATATCCTCAGAAAGATCAAGAAAGAAATAGAAATTATAAGACAGGAATAGGACGTTTCAGGGAAAAAAAAAAAAACAACCAGCATATTTGAAAAAAAAAATTGACATTCTTTTTTTTTAAATATGTATTTATTGGGGCGCCTGGGTGGCGCAGTCGGTTAAGCGTCCGACTTCAGCCAGGTCACGATCTCGCGGTCCGTGAGTTCAAGCCCCGCGTCGGGCTCTGTGCTGACAGCTCAGAGCCTGGAGCCTGTTTCCGATTCTGTGTCTCCCTCTCTCTCTGCCCCTCCCCCGTTCATGCTCTGTCTCTCTCTGTCCCAAAAATAAATAAATGTTGAAAAAAAAAATTAAAAAATAAATAAATAAATAAATAAATATGTATTTATTTATTTTGAGATAGAGAGGAGAGAGAGAGAAGAGAGCAGGCTCCCTTCTGTCAGCGTAGATCCCAACACAGGACTCAAACTCGTGTACCATGATACCATGACTTGAGCCAAAATCAAGAGTTGGATGCTTAACCAACTGAGCCACCCAGGCACCCCCCCCCAAAAAAAATTGCCATTCTAGAAATTTAAAGAAAAGGACCTCTGAAATGAAAACTCAATAAACCACAGAGAAGAACTGAAGGGAGAGTTAGTCAATTAACAGATGGAGTTTGAGGGAAATTGCCATAATGCATCACAGAGATAAATAAATGGAAAATATCAAAGAGAAGTTAAAAGACATAAAGGTAAATGAAAAACTTCAAGAAGATTGTTAAAAAGAGAGAATATAAAGAATGAGGAAGACAATATTTAGGTAGTTAAAGGCTGAGAACTTTCTAGCGTTGAAAAAGGGCATAGTCTTCAATCACAGAATGAAGGAGCGTGGTAAATCCCAAGAAAGATACAAAACAAACCTGATATGGAAATGTTGGGGTTCAGAGCTGACAGCCAAAATGTATTGAGAAGTCTTTGGTGCAAAAAAGTGGTTTTGTTAAAGCACGGGGACAGGACCCATGGGCAGAAAGAGTCCAAGGGGTCATGAGGAGTGGCCAGTTATATACTTTCAAGTTGGGAGGGTGTTAGGGATAGCACAGCCTCCAAGGTATTTTGGAAACAAGGTTTCCAGGATCCTGAAGCCATTAACTATTGTTAGGAAAGTTCATTTGTCACTGTTTAGTACAAACTCAGGCATGAGACCCTTCAGATGTATATCAGTGGGCCATATGCTTGGAGGATAATTGCCAACATATATCTTAGGCGGTAGAGGTTTCCAAAGGAATTATTATATGTTAAAGTAGGCTTATGGGATCCTGGGGGATCTGGGGAGGGTCAGGCTAAGATCGACTTTTGCCCTTAGCAAAGTGTCAACATTAAGCCAATGAACCCCCAGAGAAAGTCCACTCTGACTGTTTCAAGGACTTGTCATTGGGCTGTAGGCAGTAAAGAAATTTAATTTTTTCTCTTTTGCCTTTGTTTCCCACATCAAAACCCACATGTGGACACTCATAAATACATTACAGAAAATCAAAGACAAAGTGAAAACCTGAAAAGAGAAGACAGTTTACTTAGAATGGCAATCAGGTTCAGAGAGAATTCTTAGCAGCAATGAAAGACAATAGATTTGCAGTGCCTGGGTGGCTTATTCGGCTAAGCATCCTACTCTAGATTTTGGCTCAGGTCATGATCTCACAGTTCGTGAGTTCAAGCCCAGAGTCTGGCTCTGTGCTGACAGCTCGAAACCTACTTGGGATTCTCTCTCTGCCCCTTCCCTGCTCTCCTCCACCCCTCAAATAAATAAGCCAACAAACAAACTTTCGAAAAGACAGCAGAATGATATCTCCAGAGGTGAATGAAAGTATTCTCAAATCAGAATTCCGTAAGGAACTAAACTATTATTCAAGAATAAAAGTGAACAAATGGTTTGCAAAGATTAAGAGATTATACTACTTAGAAACTACCATGGTTAATTTTATGTGTCATTTTGGCTAAGTCCTGATATCTGGTCAAACATTATTCTAGATGTTTCTGTGAAGGTATTTTTAAGATGAGATTGACATTTATAGTACTAGGCTCTGAGTAGAGCATATGACTCTTCATTATGTGGACGAGCTTCATCCAATCAGTTAAAAGCCTTTAAAGAAAAACCAGGAAGAAAAAAAAACAAACTCTCCCCGAAAGAGCTGGCATTGTGCCAGCAGATGCCCTTCTCGCTCATTTTGCAACTCCTCCCTGGGTTTCCTCCACAATCATGTGAGCCATCACTTAAAATCAATCTCTCCCTCTCTCCATAGATAGATCTCTATTAGATGGAGAAAGAGACAGAGAGAGATAATACATTGAAAATAGCATTATCAGAACTTATTCCTTGCTGTTTCAAAGGAGGTACTTTGGAAATTGAAAAACTTATTGGAAAGTACCTCAAAAGTGGCATCTGGGTGGCTCAGTCGGCTGAACATCTGACTCTTGGTTTCGGCTCAGGTCATGATCTTGTGGTTTGTGAGTTCGAGCCCCACGTCAGGCTCTGCGCTGACAGCATGGAGCCTGCTTGGGCTTCTTTCTCTCCCTCTCTCTCTCTCTGCCCCTCCCCCATTCTTGATATCTCTCTGTGTGTGTCTCTCTCTCAAAATAAATAAACATTAAGAAAAAGAAAGTACGACAAAAAAAGGATTTATTTTGAAAAGTAATACTTAAAAGAACTTTATATTCATAATATCCATAGTAACCAGTTTACTGGTTTAAATCGGTGCTTTGTTCATAGTAGACATGTAACAAAAACCTACTGACTGAAATAAATTTTAAATGCATGCATACACTTTTTTTTAGCTTTTCAAATGTCAGTTTTAATGTAAATACAGAGTAGGTCAGTCTTTATTCCGTATATCCCCCCTCTCCCCTGTAAATTCATCACTAGTGCTTCTGTTTTCTCTAGAGAATCCTGACTAATACAGACCTCCAGTAAAAAATCATGTATGAAAAGTTAGTCTTTGATAAGGAAAAAAAAAAAAAAAACTGAACCCAGAAGGAAGGAATGGATTAGAACAACAATGAGCAGAGCAATTGATAAGATACTGACAAACGTAGATAAATACTAAAAAGGAGAGATACATCAGCACATGGAAAACAGGAGGGAGGAAGTCAGAGTAAAAACAGTCTAAGATTCTTTTATTAACAGCCTTAGCCTGATTCAGTATGCGTTTGAAAATTTAGGAATAGCCACTTAAAACAGCTTTTGGGGGCGCCTGGGTGGCGCAGTCGGTTAAGCGTCCGACTTCAGCCAGGTCACGATCTCGCGGTCCGCGAGTTCGAGCCCCGCGTCGGGCTCTGGGCTGATGGCTCAGAGCCTGGAGCCTGTTTCCGATTCTGTGTCTCCCTCTCTCTCTGCCCCTCCCCCGTTCATGCTCTGTCTCTCTCTGTCCCAAAAATAAATAAACGTTCAAAAAAAAAAAAAAAAATTAAAAAAAAAAACGGCTTTTGGATCACTTCTAAAAGAGCAGACTTAAAATAGAATAAAGAAAATTCATTAAACAAAGACAGAAAAAGAGAACTAGTAAGGCAAAGTAAAAAAAAAAAAAAAGAGAGGGGGATTTGAAAGCACCAACATCAATAACAACAATAATAATAAATATCAGTAATCTCTATAAATGTCAGCAGATTAAATTTGCTTATTAAAGATGGAGACTCAGATTTAGCGAAATACAAAACCAATATGAATCTATATCTTAGACATGCAATGATTAAATAAAAGAGCAAGTTCCAGAGAGAATAAAACCACTCATGTAAGTTTTTAAAAGTCACAAAACAATTCTTTCTATTTTTAAGTTTATTGATTTGAGAGACAGACACAGCATGAGTGGGGGAGGGGAGAGGAAGAGGGAGAATCCCAAGCAGGCTCTCACTGTCAACACAGAGGCTGACTGGAGGGCTTGAACCCACGAAACTGTGAGATCATGACCTGAGCTGGAAGCTTAAACTGAGCCATCCAGGAACCCCCTCACGAAACAATTCTATATGTAACGGAGAAAGATATTCATATGTACTGGAAATACAAAAACATGGGCACACGTCTACTTCAAATGGCAGGTGCCCCTGGGGAGAGTAAAAACAGGATCTGAGAAGGGTACAAAAAAGAAATAACACAGTGTGTTTTACAGAGTAGTTGTTTTGGTGGTGATCCCCTGCAGTCTCAGGTGAGTCTTATTTGGTTAAACACCTGTTCGACGCCAGGACTCGAAACGAGTTCTACGCTGTCACCTGGAACAGGTTAAGAAAGACGCCGGAAGACGCCGGGTCTCCCTCTCTCCACCATCCGACAGAGAGGGGTGAGTCTATGCGTTTCTGTTTTTTGCTTTTCTTATGGGGCAAGGGAAGAGAGCTATCTTGTCGGTGGGGGAGTATACAGACTCCTGGTGCCACGAGTCTGGGATTTGGGATATCGGGTGGTTTATAGTGTTATCTGTGAACACCACCTGCCTTTCACGTGGAGGAGCTTGAGACTCATGGAGGTTTGTTAGAGACCACCAGTGCCATGAGAAGCTTGGGGGTATTCCCTCCAGGAAAAAAAAAGAATATTGGGGTGCCTGGGTGGCTCAGTCAGTTAGGCGTCTGCCGTCGGCTGGGGTCATGATCTCATGGTTCTTGTGTTTGAGCCCCGCATCGGGCTCTGTGCTGACAGCATAGAGCCTAGAACCTGCTTTGGATTCTCTGTCTCCCCCCTTGCTCTGTGCCCCTCCCCTGCTTGTGTGCTCTCTCACTCAAAAAAAAAAAAAAAAATTTAAAAAGAAGAAGAAATAATACTAACACGGCATACTAACATTTCTTAAATCTGAGTGGCACATATATGCATGCTTATTCCGTTACCTTCTGCACTATCTCTGAAAGAAGAAACACAAAATAATATTTGAAAACACCCTTTTCCATCCTCCAATCCCACAGCTCCCCTAAAACGTTATCACTGCTAAGATCTTGATATTTTTACAGGTCATATTTTTTGAAGGATTAAAACATGCATAGATACAAATGTCAAAAAAATATGCATATATACAAATATAGAATATGTTCCTGGAAGAGGGTTGTTCCTGCTGTGTTTTGAGTTTTGATTTTAAGCCTTTCTCTTCTGTTTCTACTTCACATTGTGGAGATTCTGGATTGCTTTACAGCATGTTCGCTTCGTTTCCCTTTGTGACTGCGACCGCCTGGAAATTAGTCTTTCATAGATGTAACAGAATAAAAAGCCAGAGTCTAATTCAAGCAATATCAAAGGATGGTTAAGCAATGTTTTGTTGAGGGTTGCTGGATAAACCATCCCTTCGTTATCATGTTATCCATTAGAAGTCAAATATACCCAGAAAGGCTCTATTTTTCCCCCTTAGAACTGAGGTTTGATCACACTGAAGTAACTAGGTCTTATAACCAACTTGCTTCCTGTGCCTCGACTCTGACTTTAATCTTTACAAAGGGAAGTGAGTGTGGTTTGAGTATGGGCGATACACGCACGCTCTCTCTCCTGATGCCGATGTCTCTCAATCGGGTTTTTTGCTTCCTTCAACACTGAAGACAAGAACCAGCCTCCTTTCCTCGTTGGCTAAAGCATTCGTTCACAATCCTTTTATTTCTCACTTTTCAGCCGGCCCTAGAATGTCTCCTCTTTCTCCCCACTGTAGAGGAATAAAATAAAATACCTCATTTTACACCTATTAAAAGGAGTTTTTATTTATCCCACAACCCCTGAACTTGGAGATTTTTTTCAAAAGCATCTCCCCTGGCCACTCCCCTTCCCTTCCCAAGGCCACTGTTTGATCTAGTGACATTTTTATATGGAAAACATTTTAAGCAGCTCCAGCTGCTGATTTTACAAAGAATAAAAACAGAAATGATCGGAGCTTTTGGCAAGAACCCTTAGACCTGAGCAGCAAGCCACTGATATATTCCTGCTGCACAAGTGATTTGTTTTGCTTTATGAACTTGAGAAAGTAACCCTTTTCCATGGCAAAATAGTAAAACGCTAAGACCCACACACCAGGGGGGAGCGCATATTCTGTTCCTAAGCAACTTTTTAAAATACGTTTTATATGAGTATCTGAATTACATAAAGCAGGCTTACATGCTCTCCCTTGGTTTTTTCTTTCGTTTGTTTGTTTGGTTGGTTGGTTGGTTGGTTGGTTGGTTGGTTGGGGTTTTTTTGGTTTAAACTCTTCTAAAAGTGGGTGTGAAAGAATCCTTTTGCTTTTATTTCTGGGTTGGCTTGGATGACGAGTTAGGTATTAAATATGACTGGTTCAGATGTCACGTATCGATGTAGGGCATGAATGTCAGCATTTAGATGGAGAATAATTGGATTCATATCTGTGTTATGTTTTCAAATTGCTGGGTCAGTCCTGGGTCTCCTGCTGTAAATTCTTCACCGCAGGCACAAGTAAAAGGAATGTGACAGATTTAATACCTAGAATAAGTTATTAACTGTAAAGATGCATAAAACAGTGGCACTGCTGAGCAGAGAACATTACACTGGTCGTAATTCTGCAAATGACAATTAAAGTGTTTTTTTTTTTTATATCGCTGAAATATTTTTCTGTATTAACTCTCTTGCTTTACTCACGTGGGTTCTTCATGTCTGATCTCATGTGGAACC
The DNA here is from genome assembly GCF_028749965.1 of Puma concolor. Taxonomy (NCBI): domain Eukaryota; kingdom Metazoa; phylum Chordata; class Mammalia; order Carnivora; family Felidae; genus Puma; species Puma concolor. The sequence continues at coordinate 140,122,465 of NC_141667.1, read as the reverse complement.
ATCACTCTTACTTGGGCATGTGACTCATGAATGTTTAAATTCTAACACCCCAGTGTGAGAGAATGACTTCGATAAGAGAAGGGAGGTGTTTATAATATTTCGTGGCCCAAAAGGTCAAGCGGCTACCATTGACTGCAACCATGATCTTTCCTGAGAACAATATCTAGGTCAAATCCCATCCTAAAGGCTCGGTAACATGTCCTTTGTCATGGCATATTTCCCTTTCTGTCATGGAGAGGGAGCTCGAGTGTGGCCCACCAATTACTTAGACGGTTATTAGGATGGAAAGGAGAGAGGAGTGGGGGTTGGAGGAAGAGAGGAAGGAGGAAAAGGGAAGAAAGGAGGGAGGACAAAGGAAAAGAAGAAAACAGGGGCACCTGGGTGGCTCGGTCGGTTAAGCATCTGACTTTGGCTCAGGTTATGGTCTCTCAGTTCATGAGTTTGAGCCCCACATTAGGCTCCGTGCTAACTGTGGAGTCTGCTTGGGATTCTTTCTCTTTCCCTCTCTCTCTCTCTCTCTCTCTCTCTCTCTCTGCCTCTTTCCCCACTTGTGCTCTCTCTCTCTCTCAAAGAAATAAATTTAAAAAAGAAAAAAGAAAAACAAAAAGGCAAGAAGAAACGTAAGCCAAGATTCCAGAAGGAGAAGACACAGTTGTTTCTCACACCTTTCTGCCAGCATCAGCATCTTGAGTGGTGGCTGGTGCTGGGAAATAGCTTGGGGTTTTCAAATGTTAGCAAATGACTCGCCTGTGCCTATATTGTAGGCCGCCTCCAAACACTACTCTGAGAAAAATTTCCCTTTCCACAGCGTCTTTTACCCTACAGGCCCAAGATGAGCGAGGAAATTCAACATCACGATTACATTCACTCCACCATTTATTTTATTAGTTAAATATTAACTGAATACCCCCTGCACGAGGAGCCAGTATCTGTTAATAAAGAGCATGACTCTAAGTAACGTGAGAGTTTCTCAAACTTTAGTCATTCGGCACCACCTTTTCTGTTTATTTAGCGCACATTTAGACCAGCACTGTTTTAAGCACTTTATGGATATTAGCCCATTTAATCATAACAATCCAGTGCTCTCCTTTGTTACAGATGAGGGAACTGAGGCTCAAAAAAGTAAGTTGGGAGGCTCCCAGGTGGCTCAGTCAGTGAAGTAACCAACTCTTGGTTTTGGCTCAGGTCATGATCTCATGGTTTTGTGAGTTAAAGCCCCACATCAGGTTCCATGCTGGCAGTACGGAACGTGTTTGGGATTCTCTTTCTCCCTCTCTCTCTGCCCCTCCCCCACTCACACTGTCACTGTCTCTGTCTCTCTCAAAATAAATGAATTAATTAAAAAAAAAAAAAAAGTGAGTTGGCCCGGATCACACCTTCACAAATTTTGCAGTAGCCACATCTCATGTCATACGTTTTTCATCTACTTACATTCTTTCAATGATTCCCTTCTTTCTACTTACAGGATATTTGGGAGATCTTACCACTGCCATAGGTGGAAAACAAACAAGATTGTGAGTTTAATGTGACCGTTGTATTTTTAAACACGCATAAAGATAAATACATAACACCACTTCATGCTCATTCCCGTGGCTAAAATATGAAAAAGGAGAGGAACAAGTTTTGGTGAGGATACGGAGAAACTGAAACTCTCACACTGTTGCTGATGGGATTGTAAAACGGGGTAGCCTCTGTGCAGTTTGTGACTCTTCAAAAGGTTAATCCCCCCGCTGGACATGTTACCCAGAAAATTTGAAAATGGGGACTCAGACAAATACTGGTACAGGGATGTTCGTAACAGCCCAAACTGGGAAACCACCAATGTTCATCAACTGGTGGATGGATAAACAAAATGTGGTACATCCACACAATGATATGCTATTTGGCCATTAAAAAAAAAAATGGCGGGGCGCCTGGGTGGCTTGGTCCGTTAAGCGTCCGACTTCGGCTCGGGTCATGATCTCGCGGTCCGTGAGTTCGAGCCCCGCGTCGGGCTCTGTGCTGACAGCTCAGAGCCTGGAGCCTGTTTCAGATTCTGTGTCTCCCTCTCTCTCTGCTCCTCCCCTGTTCATGCTCTGTCTCTCTCTGTCTCAAAAATAAATAAACGTCAAAAAAAAAAAAATCAAAAAAAAAAAAATGGTGCCAGCACATGATACAAAATGGATGAACCCTGAAAACATTATGCTAACCGTTCTGAACAAAGCCAGAAACAAAAGGCTACACATGATTCCTTTCACAAGACATATCCAAAATAGGTAAATCCCTTAGGACAAAAAGTAAATTAGTGGGTTTTGGTAGCTGGGGGAGGGGAACAACAGGGAGTGACTACTTGATGCTTACGGGATTTCTTTTTAGGATGATGGAAATGTTGTGGAATTTGTAGTGATCAACAACATATTTTGTCAGTGTACTAAAAATCACTGAATTGGATGCTTTAGAACATAAACCTGATAATACAGCTCAATGAAAACTGCTACTTAAAATGAAAATAATAGGGATACCTGGGTGCATCACTTGGTTGAGCCCCGACTTCGGCTCAGGTCATGATTTCACAGTTCATGGGTTCGAGCCCCGCATCAGGCTCTCTGCTGTCAGGTCAGAGCCCGCTTTGGATCCTCTGCCCCCTCGCTGTCATCCCCTCCCCCCGTGCATACTGTCTCTCAAAAATAAAATACATTTTAAGAAACAAACAAGTAAAATAAAAAAAATGAAAATAATAAACACATATTCCAAAGGCATTTCAGAGACACTGCAAATATTTCATTCATAAGGCAACTAGTTTTCTTTGCCAATCCGGAATTTTCTGATGAAAATGGGAACAAAACACCCCCCCCCAAAAAAAAAAACGAGTGGTGAGGTTAGTAAAAATAAATACATCGATATATAGACACACATACAGACGTTACATTTTGAAAGATGTGTGTGTGTTCAGCTAAAATAATTTGACACACACGAACAGAAGTAAAGGTATGAAAGTTAGAGAAATACCATTGACTGTCATGGTGAGTAAACCCAAGTAACAACAAGCCTGGGTTTCCATCCCGATTCTGTCACTTAATATGTGAACTGGGAAGTTCCTTAATGTCTCTAAAACTCATTCTTATCATTTATAAACAGAGATAACAGCTCCTGGTCGTACCAATATCGAGGAATCCTGGATTATTCGCTTTAGAGAGTAACACGTCTTGAGCCCCGGCTCCTAGCTAGCAAGGCAACATGCTAGAAACATTATGTGTAATTTCATTAAATCCTCACACACTTCCTGAGACCCAATTTTAACATATGAACCAAATGGATACTCCTTGCTGTGCACAGTTTACCCAGTACTATTGAAAACCTAATGCCTTCTAATCTCGAATCCACTCAAGCAATGCTTGATGCAAAATGATTACCATCTTCACATTCCTTATGTTCAGATTCTGTTATCTTATGGACCATACTTTGTTTGCAAGATTTCAAAACATCAATTTATGATAAAGTAAAAAAGTTAATGGCATTATTCTAATCTTTCCTGAAAGCTGTACCAAAAAAAAAAAAAATGATGAATATTGTATTTCTATTTTATGTTTGACCGATCACTAGTGTCTTGCATACAAGCTCAAAGGTTTATCCCATAGAACGTTGAAGGAACTTGCCCCAAATCTATAAAATTTGCTAAAAAGATAAACTACAGAAACCATTACTCAACATTTAATTGACACTGGGGTCTTCGTGTGTCCTGTTGGCATCTGAGAGGCTCACTCTTGTACAACAGCATTCATTAGCTAAAAATAAATTTCAAAGGTGCAGATTCAGTGACAATAATAATAAACAAATGCCAAATTATTAAAATATATTATACCCTCGCTCCAGCGATCGAAATGAGCTTGGAGTCTCTAAAAGTCCATGTGGCAATAAAAGTATGGCCCCCCAATGCATCAGAAATGTGAGTGTGAAAACCCTTTTTCTTTTAAAGAGTCTATAGAACATGACCTGAGGTAATAATTCAAATACTAGACGTAGTAATGCTTCTATCTTTCGGTCTCACGTTTGATTGAACGCTTAGGAAACCTACCTCACAGGGAGATGCTGTGTCGGCCAGTCAACTGCGTAAAGCAGTCAAGGTTACTGAAACAGGCTGTGTTTATAAGACAAGGTCAAAAAGAATTTAAACCAGTCTTAGTGCATCTGAGTTAAGCCCTACTTTAGTTTTTGTTGTTGTTGTTTTTTTTTTTCCCCGAAAGTTCCCGGTCTGTCCTTAATTATTTCTATTCAACTCACCCTTTACACATACAGAGAGCCAAGTAGGGAGAATTGGGCCCATGGGTTTTACATTTTCATTAAAAGCCAGAGGTAACATACAACCAACTTGAACTGTGGGTGGCAGCTCACGTTGCGATTTCTTCAGAGGAAATTTGACTGAACACATGGAGCTGGGCTGTGTAGCAAGATCACTGTTTGCTTTGTAAGTGGGCGCATGTAAAATGGTTTTTGGCAAGCCTTCACTAAAACTTCGTACATTGGTCCACAGCTGAATTATTGTCCTTTCTGCTACCTTTTAGTTACCAAAATAAAAAGGTCAGATTCATGACACTTAAAAGGCAGTGCAAATGTGAGCTCTGTTAGTAATAACTGCTTGTAACAAATTTCTGTTTCTATTAACCACGTTAGGCCTGCGTTATTTCCTACAGGTCATTGATTCTGTGAGCTCATCGAATGCTCCCCGACAGTGCTGAGCCGTTATATATGCATATCTGTAAATACATGCAAATATATACAAATTACCAAATCATTTAACCTCTGTGTATGTGTTTCCCTCAAAGTACTACACTTTGCAAGTTCCTAAAATATAAAGGCATATGTATATGTATATATGCATACACACACACACACACACACACACACACAGTAAATTATAAACAAGTGAGAAAAGTATAAAGTGTATGTGTCTTATAGTACACACATTTCATGGGGCAAAAGACAGTTTAGTTCAAACTTTAAATAATGGCAAAATGCTTAGAAAGTATCATCTGCTTACAATTACAAAATACTGAATACATTTATTTTTCAATGTAGATAGGCACTCCCATATTTCATAAGCGGTCTTCTATTAGATTTGTTCTGTAAATTGAATCAAGAAAGAACAATAACAATTAGGGGCTCCCTGGGGGAACATTTTGCCAATCAAAATTTTTTTTAACTCCTATATGAAAAAAAAACACGTAAGTTATAAAATGAACTGGAAAAAACATGACCTACGTGACAAAATAAGACCTAAACAGTGAATATATAAAGAATAATTTAAAATCTATCCGAAAAAATAATTGGTGATTTGTCTCAACACGAGTCATTCTGATTTTGTGGTTCAGGAGATAAAATGACCGTACCTTTCCTGAGAACAGTCAGCAATATTGTATCACGATGTAAATATGTCCACCCTTAGATGCAATAATTCCAACTCCAGGAATTAATCCTAAGGAAATAACCAAATGAAAGAACAAAAAGCTATATGCACACAAACCATATAAATAAAAACATATGAATATATAAATATGTATATGCACATTTATATGTGTACATGATGGCGTTGTATATAATGCCCCCAAAACTTGGCTCTTATCTCAAAAATAAAACCCATCAGGATTAATTAATTTATTACGATACTCTTATAATGAAGTAAGTAAACTATTAAAAAATGATTATGCAGAGTTATATTGATCAACAGGAAAATTCAAGTATATTATTAAGTAAGAAACCAAGTTTTAAAATAGTTTTGGTCTTGGGCGCCTGGGTGGCGCAGTCGGTTAAGCGTCCGACTTCAGCCAGGTCACGATCTTGCGGTCCGTGAGTTCGAGCCCCGCGTCGGGCTCTGGGCTGATGGCTCAGAGCCTGGAGCCTGTTTCCGATTCTGTGTCTCCCTCTCTCTCTGCCCCTCCCCCGTTCATGCTCTGTCTCTCTCTGTCCCAAAAATAAATAAACGTTGAAAAAAAAAAATTTAAAATAGTTTTGGTCTCAGGGCGCCTGGTTGGCACAATCAGTTAAGTGTCCAGTGTGGGCTCAGGTCATTGATCTCTCCATGAGTTTGAATCCTGTGTTGAACTCTTTGCTGACAGCTTGGAGCTGGGAACCTGCTTCGGATTCTGTGTCCCCCCCTCCCCCGCCCCTCCCCTGCTCGCACTCTTTCCCTCTTTCTCAAAAATAAATAAACATAAAAAAATTCGAAAAAATAGTTTGGTCCCATCGTTTTGTAAACAAAAAAAAAAAGTGCATAAAATAACATTTTAATCTCTAAGCAGTGAACTTTCCTATGATTTTTTTCTACCTGTATTGTTTAACTTTTTTGCATTGTACTTATTATGCTTACAATTACAAAAATACCTCAACTTGATCATATTTACATTCTCTTTCCCAGTTTCTAGAAGAGCACACAATTATCACTTGTCATTTTAAAGATTCCCTTCTCTCTGTTTGGGAACATTGGATTTCTAAATAGCAATTTCTTTTTTTTTTTTTTAAGTTTATTTATTTTGACAAAGAAGAGACAGCACGAGTGGGCAAGGGGAAGAGAGAGAGGGATAGAGAGAATCCCAAGTAGGCTTTGCACCGTCAGCCCAGAGCCTGATGTAGGGCTCAAACCCACGTATCAGGAGATCACGACCTGACCTGAAACCAAGAGTCAGACACTCAACTGACTGAGCCACACAGGCACACTTAATGTGCAATTTCTAACTTGCCCTTGACGTGTGGAACACAACAGATCAATCGGAACGATAGAATAGTGACAGGTATTTATGTTTCTTTTTCTTCCCCAACTCTTGTAGTACAGTTCTGTGAGTAATACATATAGTATTTACTCAGTAAATACTGCTTCAAATGTAATTTCACAAGGACTCTGGAAGGTTTCCTGCACTGTTCATGGTAGTCTGATACTCACTTAAGGGCTAAGTTGAGTTATGTAAAAAAAATGAAATAAACTATACTTTGCTGAGGTTTTTTGTTTGTTTTGGTTTTGGTTTTTTTTTTTTTTTTTTTCTAGATCAAATGAATTAACACAAAATCGAGTAAAACCATAATACATAGAAGGGAGAGATTTCCTTCATTTGAAAATGACATGATTTATAAAACACAAAAGCCATCACCCAATAGAACAGCTATTTTCCTACATTATTTAGCAATCATGAAGCAGGACCCTGGGAATTTGGAGGGGGGGGCATTTTTCAAGAAGCTCTTAACTAGAGTTGGCATATGAGTTGAGGGTTTGAGTTCAGAGCACCATGAAGATGTTTTTATTGTCATCTGGTGAGAAACGTTGAGATCAGTAAGTAGGAGCTCACTAAACATGATGGAAAGCAGCGTTTTCAGTTTGTGTAGGAAGAGGGCAGAGCATGGTCATGTTCACCTTGTAGACTTGTTCCCCTGGACCCTTTAACATAATACCAAAAATTATATCATCCATTCATCAAATATATTCATCCATCCGTTCTCAAAATGTAATTCAGGTCCTCAGATGTACTGGACTATTCTTTGCCACTGACTCGTCTTTGACTAGAGAAGTCACTCCATGGCATAGTTTTACATCCTTATCTGTAATGTTAAGATAATATACAATCCTTGAAGAGTTTAGTCCAGACGACTGGAATGATGTCATGTGAGGATCAGTTGCATTTTTTTATTGCTGCATTCTTCAGGTGGAGGAGGAGTTTTTTCCCCACTCCAAATTTTGTTGTGCTAGTCTGAAAGTAACACATGCTGGTTGAAGGAGAAATTGTGGCAGTCCCTAAGGAATAAAAGTTAAGCGAACTCATTCTCTGCCACCTTCAAATAACTGCCTTAGTATTTTGGTACGTTTTTCTTTAGACAGGAGATTGCAAAAGGAAGCCGTGGATTCCGATTGCCTCGGTTCACACTCAATATACCAGTTCTAACTTTGTGACCTTGAGCATGTGACTCCAAACAAGGGACTCTGGGTTTGAGTTTCTCAAAGTGGCAGGACGGTGTTAGAGCAGATGCCTTACTGGTGGTTATGATAAATATATAGGTTAATGTATATGAAGTTCTTAGAACAGTGCTCTTGGACATCATCTTCAGTTAACAAATTTAAGCTGCTATTTCCTTTTTAAATTTATGAATTAATGGGGCACCTGGGTGGCTCAGTCGGTTAAGCGTCTGACTTCGGCTCAGGTCATGATCTCGTGGTTCGTGCGTTCGGGCCCCGCATCGGACTGTGTGCTGACAGCTCGGAGCCTGGAGCCTGCTTGGGATTCTGTGTGTGTCTCTCTCTCTCTGCCCCTCCCCTGCTCATGCTCTGTCTCTCAATAATAAATAAATGTTAAAAACATTTTAAATAAATAAATAAATTTATGAATTAAATAGATGGAATCATAGTGTTTGGTATTCTGCTTTTTCACTTGACATGTACCTTAAGCATATTCTCCATTTCCTTTTATTCAACATATCTTTCCGTGTCAATTAATATAGAGGAATATAATCGCTTTTTTTTTTTTTTTTTTGAGAGAGAGAGAGCAAGCACAACACAGGGAGGGGCAGAGGGAGAGGGAGAGAGAGAATCTTTTTATTTTTTTTATTTTTTTTAACGTTTATTGATGATTGAGAGACAGAGAGATACGGAGCATGAGCAGGGGAGGGGCAGAGAGAGAAGGAGACACAGAATCCAAAGCAGGCTCCAGGCTCTGAACTGTCAGCACAGAGCCCCCCCCGGGGCTTGAACTCACAAATCATGAGATCATGACCTGAGCCAAAGTCAGACGCTTAGCTGACAAGCCACCCAGGCACCCCGGGAGAGAGAATCTTAAGCAAACTCCAGTGTGGAGCCCTATGAGGGGGCTTGATCTCACAACCAAGAGATCATGACCTGAGCTGAAATTGAGAATCAGCCACTTACCTGACTGAGCCACCAAGACGCCCCTGTGTAATCGTTTTTAATCACTACACAGCATTCAATTCTATGAATGTACCAAGTTGTTTAGCCAATGAAAGAAAACAGTCCTAACGGATCTATTATTTGATAATACAACCTCATCATGAAGATCCAAATTAAGTTATTAAGCCAAAAAAAAGTGAAAGTATACCTGCTACTAAATTTTGAAAGTGTTTTACTGGCTTCAAAAACTAATGTCAAAAGAAGGAGGAGGAGAGAGCACACCCTGATCACAAAAAGTATATAATGAAACAAACAAACAAACAAAAAAACTAATGTGCAATCCTTATAATGCTCCTGATTGTTTATCCACAGAAAAAAAAATCTTTAAAAGCCAATCAAACTCTTTTTAGTTTTGGCTGGTTTCACCACCTATTAGATATTCCTGTAGATGGTTTCCAAAGGTGAACTGTCAATCGGTCAATTCTTTTTATTCACAGTGTGTGAAAATAACCAAGAAACAGCAGCAATTTATAAACTAAATGAAACAGCAGCCATTTATAAACCAAATTTTAATAAGAGGAGGACCCAATCAGGCTGATCTCAGATATTTGTGCTAAAAAAATACAGAAACCATTTCAGTATATATTTCTTTACAGAAACTTTTTGGTGACGGAGCGCTGTGAAGTTTAGGGTCTCATGGATATTTTTATTGCTATTTGATCATATTTACAGTGCCGTTGTTGAAAAAATCATCTGGTTAGCCATATCACCCAAGATTTGAGTTCATGGTTATATCGGGCTCCCGGGCCAGCTTTCCAACTTTTAAAGCCATCTTCTTATAGTCTCGGGAGGTTATATATAGCCAGCAATATTATTTTAACAATCTTAAAGAACAGTCCAAAAAGCTCTCGATTCCAGAAACATTTCAAATCTCTGTTTCACTGGCTCTTCCCATGTTTACCAGTATTTGGCAATGTAGATAGCAATGACATCTGACAGCAGTATTTGTCTACATGGATAGGGGATGATTAACTTTAAATAAAGTTACTACTATTCCCATTTTCTCCTGGCCCAGTCCAAGTTCTTCAAAATCATGGGTTTGTGCGAAATTTGAAATTTTTGTGTAACCTGACCTACCTACAGGCTCAGCGCTTTGGACTTGGCCAGGTTCATTCGCAGTCTTGGTAGACGACAGTGGACAAGTATTTTCAGAGCTAGAACTTAGTTTGTGACCGTGGAATGGGCAGCCTTAATCAAGATACCCCGCGTGTTCAACTTTTTTTTTTCTTTTTTTGCATTATCCTAACCCGTGGTTCCTAAACTAGCCATGACTGGGAATTACTTGGGAATTTTTTAATGCAGATTCTTAGACCCAATCTCGAACCTACTGAATTAGAAACTCAGGAATGGAACCCAGGAATGTGTATTTATAACATCTTCCCCCCAAGAAATACTAATGCAGATAGTAGACACCTACCTCTGGTCTGGGATTTGAGACCCACTTCTCTGCCTAGGTTTGGCAGTATACTCATGTAACCAAATATTTCTAGCAACTTCCTGTGGGTTTTTCTGTGGGTAATACAAAAGAAAGTGTGCATAAGCCCTGTGCCCAAGCTTACTGAGCCAGTTTTCCAAAATAGACTCCATGAGATGTTTATCAGTGTTGTATTAAAAAAGTGATTCATGGGGTGCCTGGGTGGCTCAGTCAGTTAAGTGTCCAACTTTGGCTCAGGTCGTGATCTCATGGTTTGTGGGTTCCAGCCCTGTGTCAGGCTCTGTGCTGACAGCACAGAGCCTGCTTGGGATTCTCTCTCTCTGCCCCTCCCTAACTCGTGCTTTCTCACTCTCTCAAAACAAATAAAGAAACTTAAAAAAAATTAAGTGATTCGTGATCAAATAAATGTGGCAAACTCCAGGACAAACAAATTTAACATACTCTTTTCTGCAGGATTTCTCGCGTCCTTTACTATGTTACGACTTTCCAAGAGGGAAAGTTCATGGAATTCTTTTTTCACAAGAGCAACTCTTAGAACTAGCATTCCAAAGAAGACAGTTCTGGAAATGTTGAACTAAATTATCAGTTTCTTATAGACAGTGACTGTGACTTTATATATTTTAACCCCCTCATAGTACCTAAAGCAAAGCTTAATAACACGTTAGTTTAATGAATTCGCACAGTCTAACAGGGTAGGTTTATCATCCAAGAGGACAAAGATTGGCAAAGCCCACAGAGTAAACTTGCCATTGGTTCCATTGCTTATTTGTATTTCATCTCTCCTTTTGGAGTGTTGGCTCATATTGGTGCCCCCATTAAAGCAATAATTCCCTTCTGAATCGTCAATTCATTGGTCTCCTACCCCTGTTCAAAAATTAGGCTTCTTCATAAATGTTGATAGGCTAAAAAGCAAGCTTTTACATGTCAACTCTATTTCTAGGAAAGAAGATTTTTCGGGGCGCCTGGGTGGCTCAGTTAGTTAAGTGTCTGACTTCAGCTAAGGTCACGATCTCGTGGTTTGTGGGTTCAAACCCCACGTCGGGCTCTGTGCTGACATCTCGGAGCCTGGAGCCTGCTTTGGATTCTGTGTCTTCCTCTCTCTGCCCCTCCCATTTGCACTCTCTCTCTCTCTGAAATAAATACTAAAATTTTTTTTTAAAAACTTTTCATTTGTTAATTTAAAAAAAAAAAAGGAAGTTGTGGCTGCAGAATGACACTGGGTACGTGACCATGGACACCGTAGGAGCCAAGGTCAGCATGCCTCAGGAGGTGAAAATGGAACATACATGCACCAACCTTTTATTTATTTATTTTTTTTATTTTGAGGGGGGCAGGGTGCACATGGGCAGGGGAGAAGGGCAGAGGGAAGGAAAGAGAAAATCCCAAGTAGGCTGCATGCTCAGTGCGGAGTCCATTGCAGGACTCAATCCCACACCCCTGGATCATGACCTGAGCCAAAATCAAGAGTCATTCGCTAGGGGTGCCTGGGTGGCTCAGTCATTTAAGCGTCCAACTTTGGCTCAGGTCATGATCTCACGGTTTGTGGGTTTGAGCCCCGCTAGGGGCTCTGTGCTGACAGCTTGGAGCCTGGAGCCTGCTTCGGATTCTGTGTCTCCTTCTCTCTCTGCCCCTCCCCTGCTCACTCTCTGTCTCTCAAAAATAAATAAATGTAAAAAAAA